>NC_090652.1:30801838-30956838 GCF_040937935.1 Hyperolius riggenbachi
GGCAACTATACTAGCTATACAGGGGCAACTATACTAGCTATACAGGGGCAACTATACTAGCTATACAGGGGCAACTATACTAGCTATACAGGGGCAACTATACTAGCTATACAGGGGCAACTATACTAGCTATACAGGGGCAACTATACTAGCTATACAGAAGGCAACTATACTAGCTATACAGGGGCAACTATACTAGCTATACAGGGGCAACTATACTAGCTATACAGGGGCAACTATACTAGCTATACAGGGGCAACTATACTAGCTATACAGGGGCAACTATACTAGCAATACAGGGGCAACTATACTAGCAATACAGGGGCAACTATACTAGCAATACAGGGGCAACTATACTAGCTATACAGAGGCAACTATACTAGCAATACAGGGGCAACTATACTAGCTATAGAGGGGCAGCTATACTAGCAATACAGGGGCAACTATACTAGCTATACAGGGGCAACTATACTAGCTATACAGGGGCAACTATACTAGCTATACAGGGGCAACTATACTAGCAATACAGGGGCAACTATACTAGCTATACAGAGGCAACTATATTAGCTATACAGGGGCAACTATACTAGCTATACAGGGGCAACTATACTAGCTATACAGGGGCAACTATACTAGCTATACAGGGGCAACTATACTAGAAATACAGGGGCAACTATACTAGCTATACAGGGGCAACTATATTAGCTATACAGGGGCAACTATACTAGCTATACAGGGGCAACTATGCTAGCTATACAGAGGCAACTATACTAGCAATACAGGGGCAACTATACTAGCAATACAGGGGCAACTATACTAGCTATACAGGGGCAACTATACTAGCTATACAGGGGCAACTATACTAGCTATACAGGGGCAACTATACTAGCAATACAGGGGCAACTATACTAGCTATACAGGGGCAACTATACTAGCTATACAGGGGCAACTATACTAGCAATACAGGGGCAACTATACTAGCAATACAGGGGCAACTATACTAGCAATACAGGGGCAACTATACTAGCTATACAGGGGCAACTATACTAGCTATACAGGGGCAACTATACTAGCTATACAGGGGCAACTATACTAGCTATACAGGGGCAACTATACTAGCTATACAGGGGCAACTATACTAGCAATACAGGGGCAACTATACTAGCAATACAGGGGCAACTATACTAGCTATACAGGGGCAACTATACTAGCAATACAGGGGCAACTATACTAGCAATACAGGGCCAACTATACTAGCTATACAGGGGCAACTATACTAGCAATACAGGGGCAACTATACTAGCTATACAGGGGCAACTATACTAGCAATACAGGGGCAACTATACTAGCAATACAGGGGCAACTATACTAGCTATACAGGGGCAACTATACTAGCTATACAGGGGCAACTATACTAGCTATACAGGGGCAACAATATTAGCTATACAGGGGCAACTATACTAGCTATACAGAGGCAACTATACTAGCTATACAGGGGCAACTATACAAGCTATACAGGGGCAACTATACTAGCTATACAGGGGCAACAATATTAGCTATACAGGGGCAACTATACTAGCTATACAGAGGCAACTATACTAGCAATACAGGGGAAACTATACTAGCAATACAGGGGCAACTATACTAGCAATACAGGGGCAACTATACTAGCAATACAGGGGCAACTATACTAGCAATACAGGGGCAACTATACTAGCAATACAGGGGCAACTATACTAGCTATACAGGGGCAACTATACTAGCAATACAGGGGCAACTATACTAGCAATACAGGGGCAACTATACTAGCAATACAGGGGCAACTATACTAGCTATACAGGGGCAACTATACTAGCAATACAGGGGCAACTATACTAGCTATACAGAGGCAACTATACTAGCAATACAGGGGCAACTATACTAGCTATACAGGGGCAACTATACTAGCAATACAGGGGCAACTATACTAGCTATACAGGGGCAACTATACTAGCTATACAGGGGCAACTATACTAGCTATACAGGGGCAACTATACTAGCTATACAGGGGCAACTATACTAGCTATACAGGGGCAACTATACTAGCAATACAGGGGCAACTATACTAGCAATACAGGGGCAACTATACTAGCTATACAGGGGCAACTATACTAGCAATACAGGGGCAACTATACTAGCAATACAGGGGCAACTATACTAGCTATACAGGGGGCAACTATACTAGCAATACAGGGGCAACTATACTAGCAATACAGGGGCAACTATACTAGCAATACAGGGGCAACTATACTAGCAATACAGGGGCAACTATACTAGCAATACAGGGGCAACTATACTAGCTATACAGGGGCAACTATATTAGCTATACAGGGGCAACTATACTAGCAATACAGGGGCAACTATACTAGCTATACAGGGGCAACTATATTAGCTATACAGGGGCAACTATACTAGCTATACAGGGGCAACTATACTAGCTATACAGGGGCAACTATACTAGCTATACAGGGGCAACTATACTAGCTATACAGGGGCAACTATACTAGCTATACAGGGGCAACTATACTAGCTATACAGGGGCAACTATACTAGCTATACAGGGGCAACTATACTAGCTATACAGGGGCAACTATACTAGCTATACAGGGGCAACTATATTAGCTATACAGGGGCAACTATACTAGCTATACAGAGGCAACTATACTAGCTATACAGGGGCAACTATACTAGCTATACAGAGGCAACTATACTAGCTATACAGGGGCAACTATACTAGCTATACAGGGGCAACTATACTAGCAATACAGGGGCAACTATACTAGCAATACAGGGGCAACTATACTAGCAATACAGGGGCAACTATACTAGCTATACAGGGGCAACTATACTAGCTATACAGAGGCAACTATACTAGCTATACAGGGGCAACTATACTAGCTATACAGAGGCAACTATACTAGCTATACAGGGGCAACTATACTAGCTATACAGGGGCAACTATACTAGCTATACAGGGGCAACTATACTAGCTATACAGAGGCAACTATACTAGCTATACAGAGGCAACTATACTAGCTATACAGGGGCAACTATACTAGCTATACAGAGGCAACTATACTAGCTATACAGGGGCAACTATACTAGCTATACAGGGGCAACTATACTAGCAATACAGGGGCAACTATACTAGCTATACAGGGGCAACTATACTAGCTATACAGGGGCAACTATACTAGCTATACAGAGGCAACTATACTAGCTATACAGAGGCAACTATACTAGCTATACAGGGGCAACTATACTAGCTATACAGGGGCAACTATACTAGCTATACAGAGGCAACTATACTAGCTATACAGGGGCAACTATACTAGCTATACAGGGGCAACTATACTAGCAATACAGGGGCAACTATACTAGCAATACAGGGGCAACTATACTAGCAATACAGGGGCAACTATACTAGCTATACAGAGGCAACTATACTAGCAATACAGGGGCAACTATACTAGCTATAGAGGGGCAGCTATACTAGCAATACAGGGGCAACTATACTAGCTATACAGGGGCAACTATACTAGCTATACAGGGGCAACTATACTAGCTATACAGAGGCAACTATACTAGCAATACAGGGGCAACTATACTAGCTATACAGGGGCAACTATACTAGCAATACAGGGGCAACTATACTAGCTATACAGGGGCAACTATACTAGCAATACAGGGGCAACTATACTAGCTATACAGAGGCAACTATACTAGCTATACAGGGGCAACTATACTAGCTATACAGGGGCAACTATACTAGCAATACAGGGGCAACTATACTAGCTATACAGGGGCAACTATATTAGCTATACAGGGGCAACTATACTAGCTATACAGGGGCAACTATACTAGCTATACAGGGGCAACTATACTAGCTATACAGGGGCAACTATACTAGCTATACAGAGGCAACTATACTAGCAATACAGGGGCAACTATACTAGCTATACAGGGGCAACTATATTAGCTATACAGGGGCAACTATACTAGCTATACAGGGGCAACTATACTAGCTATACAGGGGCAACTATACTAGCTATACAGGGGCAACTATACTAGCTATACAGGGGCAACTATACTAGCTATACAGGGGCAACTATACTAGCTATACAGGGGCAACTATACTAGCTATACAGGGGCAACTATACTGGCTATACAGGGGCAACTATACTAGCTATACAGGGGCAACTATACTAGCTATACAGGGGCAACTATACTAGCTATACAAGGGCAACTATATTAGCTATACAGGGGCAACTATACTAGCTATACAGAGGCAACTATACTAGCTATACAGGGGCAACTATACTAGCTATACAGAGGCAACTATACTAGCTATACAGGGGCAACTATACTAGCTATACAGAGGCAACTATACTAGCTATACAGGGGCAACTATACTAGCTATACAGGGGCAACTATACTAGCTATACAGAGGCAACTATACTAGCTATACAGGGGCAACTATACTAGCTATACAGGGGCAACTATACTAGCAATACAGGGGCAACTATACTAGCTATACAGGGGCAACTATACTAGCAATACAGGGGCAACTATACTAGCTATACAGAGGCAACTATACTAGCTATACAGGGGCAACTATACTAGCAATACAGGGGCAACTATACTAGCTATACAGGGGCAACTATACTAGCAATACAGGGGCAACTATACTAGCAATACAGGGGCAACTATACTAGCTATACAGGGGCAACTATACTAGCAATACAGGGGCAACTATACTAGCAATACAGGGGCAACTATACTAGCAATACAGGGGCAACTATACTAGCTATACAGAGGCAACTATACTAGCAATACAGGGGCAACTATACTAGCTATAGAGGGGCAGCTATACTAGCAATACAGGGGCAACTATACTAGCTATACAGGGGCAACTATACTAGCTATACAGGGGCAACTATACTAGCTATACAGAGGCAACTATACTAGCAATACAGGGGCAACTATACTAGCTATACAGGGGCAACTATACTAGCAATACAGGGGCAACTATACTAGCTATACAGGGGCAACTATACTAGCAATACAGGGGCAACTATACTAGCAATACAGGGGCAACTATACTAGCTATACAGAGGCAACTATACTAGCTATACAGGGGCAACTATACTAGCTTTACAGGGGCAACTATACTAGCTATAGAGGGGCAGCTATACTAGCAATACAGGGGCAACTATACTAGCTATACAGGGGCAACTATACTAGCTATACAGGGGCAACTATACTAGCTATACAGAGGCAACTATACTAGCTATACAGGGGCAACTATACTAGCTATACAGGGGCAACTATACTAGCTATACAGAGGCAACTATACTAGCTATACAGAGGCAACTATACTAGCTATACAGAGGCAACTATACTAGCTATACAGAGGCAACTATACTAGCTATACAGGGGCAACTATACTAGCTATACAGGGGCAACTATACTAGCTATACAGAGGCAACTATACTAGCTATACAGAGGCAACTATACTAGCTATACAGGGGCAACTATACTAGCTATACAGGGGCAACTATACTAGCTATACAGAGGCAACTATACTAGCTATACAGAGGCAACTATACTAGCTATACAGGGGCAACTATACTAGCTATACAGGGGCAACTATACTAGCAATACAGGGGCAACTATACTAGCTATACAGAGGCAACTATATTAGCTATACAGGGGCAACTATACTAGCTATACAGGGGCAACTATACTAGCTATACAGGGGCAACTATACTAGCTATACAGGGGCAACTATACTAGCTATACAGAGGCAACTATACTAGCAATACAGGGGCAACTATACTAGCTATACAGGGGCAACTATATTAGCTATACAGGGGCAACTATACTAGCTATACAGGGGCAACTATACTAGCTATACAGGGGCAACTATACTAGCTATACAGGGGCAACTATACTAGCTATACAGGGGCAACTATACTAGCTATACAGGGGCAACTATACTAGCTATACAGGGGCAACTATACTAGCTATACAGGGGCAACTATACTAGCTATACAGGGGCAACTATACTAGCTATACAGGGGCAACTATACTAGCTATACAGGGGCAACTATACTAGCTATACAGGGGCAACTATACTAGCTATACAGGGGCAACTATATTAGCTATACAGGGGCAACTATACTAGCTATACAGAGGCAACTATACTAGCTATACAGGGGCAACTATACTAGCTATACAGAGGCAACTATACTAGCTATACAGGGGCAACTATACTAGCTATACAGAGGCAACTATACTAGCTATACAGGGGCAACTATACTAGCTATACAGGGGCAACTATACTAGCTATACAGGGGCAACTATACTAGCTATACAGGGGCAACTATACTAGCTATACAGGGGCAACTATACTAGCAATACAGGGGCAACTATACTAGCTATACAGGGGCAACTATACTAGCAATACAGGGGCAACTATACTAGCTATACAGGGGCAACTATACTAGCTATACAGGGGCAACTATACTAGCAATACAGGGGCAACTATACTAGCTATACAGGGGCAACTATACTAGCAATACAGGGGCAACTATACTAGCAATACAGGGGCAACTATACTAGCAATACAGGGGCAACTATACTAGCAATACAGGGGCAACTATACTAGCAATACAGGGGCAACTATACTAGCAATACAGGGGCAACTATACTAGCAATACAGGGGCAACTATACTAGCTATACAGAGGCAACTATACTAGCAATACAGGGGCAACTATACTAGCTATAGAGGGGCAGCTATACTAGCAATACAGGGGCAACTATACTAGCTATACAGGGGCAACTATACTAGCTATACAGGGGCAACTATACTAGCTATACAGAGGCAACTATACTAGCAATACAGGGGCAACTATACTAGCTATACAGGGGCAACTATACTAGCAATACAGGGGCAACTATACTAGCTATACAGGGGCAACTATACTAGCAATACAGGGGCAACTATACTAGCAATACAGGGGCAACTATACTAGCTATACAGAGGCAACTATACTAGCTATACAGGGGCAACTATACTAGCTTTACAGGGGCAACTATACTAGCTATAGAGGGGCAGCTATACTAGCAATACAGGGGCAACTATACTAGCTATACAGGGGCAACTATACTAGCTATACAGGGGCAACTATACTAGCTATACAGAGGCAACTATACTAGCAATACAGGGGCAACTATACTAGCTATACAGGGGCAACTATACTAGCTATACAGGGGCAACTATACTAGCAATACAGGGGCAACTATGCTAGCTATACAGGGGCAACTATACTAGCAATACAGGGGCAACTATACTAGCTATACAGGGGCAACTATACTAGCAATACAGGGGCAACTATACTAGCTATACAGGGGCAACTATACTAGCAATACAGGGGCAACTATACTAGCAATACAGGGGCAACTATACTAGCTATACAGAGGCAACTATACTAGCTATACAGGGGCAACTATACTAGCTTTACAGGGGCAACTATACTAGCTATAGAGGGGCAGCTATACTAGCAATACAGGGGCAACTATACTAGCTATACAGGGGCAACTATACTAGCTATACAGGGGCAACTATACTAGCTATACAGAGGAAACTATACTAGCAATACAGGGGCAACTATACTAGCTATACAGGGGCAACTATACTAGCTATACAGGGGCAACTATACTAGCAATACAGGGGCAACTATGCTAGCTATACAGGGGCAACTATACTAGCTAATAACAAGGGGCAACTATACTAGCTATACAGGGGCAACTATACTAGCTATACAGGGGCAACTATACTAGCTATACAGAGGCAACTATACTAGCAATACAGGGGCAACTATGCTAGCTATACAGGGGCAACTATGCTAGCTATACAGAGGCAACTATACTAGCTATACAGGGGCAACTATACTAGCTATACAGGGGCAACTATACTAGCTATACAGGGGCAACTATACTAGCAATACAGGGGCAACTATACTAGCTATACAGGGGCAACTATACTAGCTATACAGGGGCAACTATACTAGCAATACAGGGGCAACTATACTAGCTATACAGGGGCAACATATTAGCTATACAGGGGCAACTATACTAGCAATACAGGGGCAACTATACTAGCTATACAGAGGCAACTATACTAGCTATACAGGGGCAACTATACTAGCTATACAGAGGCAACTATACTAGCAATACAGGGGCAACTATACTAGCTATACAGGGGCAACTATACTAGCTATACAGGGGCAGCTATACTAGCAATACAGGGGCAACTATGCTAGCTATACAGGGGCAACTATACTAGCTATACAGAGGCAACTATACTAGCTATACAGGGGCAACTATACTAGCTATACAGGGGCAACTATACTAGCAATACAGGGGCAACTATACTAGCTATACAGGGGCAACTATACTAGCTATACAGGGGCAACTATACTAGCAATACAGGGGCAACTATACTAGCTATACAGGGGCAACAATATTAGCTATACAGGGGCAACTATACTAGCAATACAGGGGCAACTATACTAGCTATACAGAGGCAACTATACTAGCTATACAGGGGCAACTATACTAGCAATACAGGGGCAACTATACTAGCAATACAGGGGCAACTATACTAGCTATACAGAGGCAACTATACTAGCAATACAGGGGCAACTATACTAGCAATACAGGGGCAACTATACTAGCAATACAGGGGCAACTATACTAGCTATACAGGGGCAACTATACTAGCAATACAGGGGCAACTATACTAGCTATACAGGGGCAACAATATTAGCTATACAGGGGCAACTATACTAGCAATACAGGGGCAACTATACTAGCAATACAGGGGCAACTATACTAGCAATACAGGGGCAACTATACTAGCTATACATGGGCAACTATATTAGCTATACAGGGGCAACTATACTAGCTATACAGGGGCAACTATACTAGCTATACAGGGGCAACTATACTAGCAATACAGGGGCAACAGTATTAGCTATACAGGGGCAACTATACTAGCTATACAGAGGCAACTATACTAGCTATACAGGGGCAACTATACTAGCAATACAGGGGCAACTATACTAGCAATACAGGGGCAACTATACTAGCTATACAGGGGCAACTATACTAGCAATACAGGGGCAACTATACTAGCTATACAGGGGCAACTATACTAGCAATACAGGGGCAACTATACTAGCAATACAGGGGCAACTATACTAGCAATACAGGGGCAACTATACTAGCAATACAGGGGCAACTATACTAGCAATACAGGGGCAACTATACTAGCAATACAGGGGCAACTATACTAGCAATACAGGGGCAACTATACTAGCTATACAGGGGCAACTATACTAGCTATACAGGGGCAACTATACTAGCAATACAGGGGCAACTATACTAGCAATACAGGGGCAACTATACTAGCTATACAGGGGCAACTATACTAGCTATACAGGGGCAACTATACTAGCTTTACAGGGGCAACTATACTAGCTATACAGGGGCAACTATACTAGCTATACAGGGGCAACTATACTAGCTATACAGGGGCAACTATACTAGCTATACAGGGGCAACTATATTAGCTATACAGGGGCAACTATACTAGCAATACAGGGGCAACTATACTAGCAATACAGGGGCAACTATACTAGCAATACAGGGGCAACTATACTAGCTATACAGGGGCAACTATACTAGCTATACAGGGGCAACTATACTAGCAATACAGGGGCAACTATACTAGCAATACAGGGGCAACTATACTAGCAATACAGGGGCAACTATACTAGCTATACAGGGGCAACTATACTAGCTATACAGGGGCAACTATACTAGCTATACAGGGGCAACTATACTAGCTTTACAGGGGCAACTATACTAGCTATACAGGGGCAACTATACTAGCAATACAGGGGCAACTATACTAGCTATACAGGGGCAACTATACTAGCTATACAGGGGCAACTATACTAGCTTTACAGGGGCAACTATACTAGCTATACAGGGGCAACTATACTAGCTATACAGGGGCAACTATACTAGCAATACAGGGGCAACTATACTAGCTATACAGGGGCAACTATACTAGCTATACAGGGGCAACTATACTAGCTATACAGGGGCAACTATACTAGCTATACAGGGGCAACTATATTAGCTATACAGGGGCAACTATACTAGCAATACAGGGGCAACTATACTAGCTTTACAGGGGCAACTATACTAGCTATACAGGGGCAACTATACTAGCTATACAGGGGCAACTATACTAGCTATACAGGGGCAACTATACTAGCTATACAGGGGCAACTATACTAGCAATACAGGGGCAACTATACTAGCTTTACAGGGGCAACTATACTAGCTATACAGGGGCAACTATACTAGCTATACAGGGGCAACTATACTAGCTATACAGGGGCAACTATACTAGCTATACAGGGGTAACTATACTAGCAATACAGGGGCAACTATACTAGCTATACAGGGGCAACTATACTAGCTATACAGGGGCAACTATACTAGCAATACAGGGGCAACTATACTAGCAATACAGGGGCAACTATACTAGCTATACAGGGGCAACAATATTAGCTATACAGGGGCAACTATACTAGCTATACAGGGGCAACTATACTAGCTATACAGGGGCAACTATACTAGCAACACAGGGGCAACTATACTAGCTATACAGGGGCAACTATACTAGCTATGTAGGGTCAACTATACTAGCTATACAGGGGCAACTATACTAGCAATACAGGGGCAACTATACTAGCTATACAGGGGCAACTATACTAGCAATACAGGGGCAACTATACCAGCTATGTAGGGTCAACTATACTAGCTATACAGGGGCAACTATACTAGCAATACAGGGGCAACTATACTAGCTATACAGGGGCAACTATACTAGCTATGTAGGGTCAACTATACTAGCTATACAGGGGCAACTATACTAGCAATACAGGGGCAACTATACTAGCTATACAGGGGCAACTATACTAGCAATACAGGGGCAACTATACTAGCTATGTAGGGTCAACTATACTAGCTATACAGGGGCAACTATACTAGCTATACAGGGGCAACTATACTAGCTATACAGGGGCAACTATACTAGCTATACAGGGGCAACTATACTAGCTATACAGGGGCAACAATATTAGCTATACAGGGGCAACTATACTAGCTTTACAGGGGCAACTATACTAGCAATACAGGGGCAACTATACTAGCAATACAGGGGCAACAATATTAGCTTTACAGGGGCAACTATACTAGCTATACAGGGGCAACAATATTAGCTATACAGGGGCAACTATACTAGCAATACAGGGGCAACTATACTAGCAATACAGGGGCAACTATACTAGCTATACAGGGGCAACTATACTAGCAATACAGGGGCAACTATACTAGCTATACAGAGGCAACTATACTAGCAATACAGGGGCAACTATACTAGCTATACAGGGGCAACTATAGTAGCAATACAGGGGCAACTATACTAGCAATACAGGGGCAACTATACTAGCTATACAGGGGCAACTATACTAGCAATACAGGGGCAACTATACTAGCTATACAGAGGCAACTATACTAGCAATACAGGGGCAACTATACTAGCAATACAGGGGCAACTATACTAGCAATACAGGGGCAACTATACTAGCTATACAGGGGCAACTATACTAGCTATACAGGGGCAACTATACTAGCTATACAGGGGCAACTATACTAGCTATACAGGGGCAACTATACTAGCAATACAGGGGCAACTATACTAGCAATACAGGGGCAACTATACTAGCTATACAGGGGCAACTATACTAGCTATACAGGGGCAACTATACTAGCAATACAGGGGCAACTATACTAGCTATACAGGGGCAACTATACTAGCAATACAGGGGCAACTATACTAGCAATACATGGGCAACTATACTAGCTATACAGGGGCAACTATACTAGCTATACAGGGGCAACTATACTAGCTATACAGGGGCAACTATACTAGCTATACAGGGGCAACTATACTAACTATACAGGGGCAACTATACTAGCTATACAGAGGCAACTATACTAGCTATACAGGGGCAACTATACTAGCTATACAGGGGCAACTATACTAGCTATACAGGGGCAACTATACTAGCAATACAGGGGCAACTATACTAGCAATACAGGGGCAACTATACTAGCAATACATGGGCAACTATACTAGCTATACAGGGGCAACTATACTAGCAATACAGGGGCAACTATACTAGCAATACAGGGGCAACTATACTAGCTATACAGGGGCAACTATACTAGCAATACAGGGGCAACTATACTAGCTATACAGGGGCAACTATACTAGCAATACAGGGGCAACTATACTAGCAATACAGGGGCAACTATACTAGCTATACAGGGGCAACTATACTAGCTATACAGGGGCAACTATACTAGCTATACAGGGGCAACAATATTAGCTATACAGGGGCAACTATACTAGCTATACAGAGGCAACTATACTAGCTATACAGGGGCAACTATACAAGCTATACAGGGGCAACTATACTAGCTATACAGGGGCAACAATATTAGCTATACAGGGGCAACTATACTAGCTATACAGAGGCAACTATACTAGCAATACAGGGGCAACTATACTAGCAATACAGGGGCAACTATACTAGCAATACAGGGGCAACTATACTAGCAATACAGGGGCAACTATACTAGCAATACAGGGGCAACTATACTAGCAATACAGGGGCAACTATACTAGCTATACAGAGGCAACTATACTAGCAATACAGGGGCAACTATACTAGCAATACAGGGGCAACTATACTAGCAATACAGGGGCAACTATACTAGCTATACAGGGGCAACTATACTAGCAATACAGGGGCAACTATACTAGCTATACAGGGGCAACTATACTAGCAATACAGGGGCAACTATACTAGCTATACAGGGGCAACTATACTAGCTATACAGGGGCAACTATACAAGCTATACAGGGGCAACTATACTAGCTATACAGGGGCAACTATACTAGCTATACAGAGGCAACTATACTAGCTATACAGGGGCAACTATACTAGCAATACAGGGGCAACTATACTAGCAATACAGGGGCAACTATACTAGCTATACAGGGGCAACTATACTAGCTATACAGGGGCAAATATACTAGCTATACAGGGGCAACTATACTAGCTATACAGGGGCAACTATACTAGCTATACAGAGGCAACTATACTAGCTATACAGAGGCAACTATACTAGCTATACAGGGGCAACTATACTAGCAATACAGGGGCAACTATACTAGCAATACAGGGGCAACTATACTAGCTATACAGGGGCAACTATACTAGCAATACAGGGGCAACTATACTAGCTATACAGGGGCAACTATACTAGCAATACAGGGGCAACTATACTAGCAATACAGGGGCAACTATACTAGCAATACAGGGGCAACTATACTAGCTATACAGGGGCAACTATACTAGCTATACAGGGGCAACTATACTAGCAATACAGGGGCAACTATACTAGCTATACAGGGGCAACTATACTAGCAATACAGGGGCAACTATACTAGCAATACAGGGGCAACTATACTAGCTATACAGGGGCAACTATACTAGCTATACAGGGGCAACTATACTAGCAATACAGGGGCAACTATACTAGCAATACAGGGGCAACTATACTAGCAATACAGGGGCAACTATACTAGCTATACAGGGGCAACTATACTAGCCATACAGGGGCAACTATACTAGCCATACAGGGGCAACTATACTAGCTTTACAGGGGCAACTATACTAGCTATACAGGGGCAACTATACTAGCTATACAGGGGCAACTATACTAGCTATACAGGGGCAACTATACTAGCTATACAGGGGCAACTATATTAGCTATACAGGGGCAACTATACTAGCAATACAGGGGCAACTATACTAGCAATACAGGGGCAACTCTACTAGCAATACAGGGGCAACTCTACTAGCTATACAGGGGCAACTATACTAGCAATACAGGGGCAACTATACTAGCAATACAGGGGCAACTATACTAGCAATACAGGGGCAACTATACTAGCTATACAGGGGCAACTATACTAGCTATACAGGGGCAACTATACTAGCTTTACAGGGGCAACTATACTAGCTATACAGGGGCAACTATACTAGCAATACAGGGGCAACTATACTAGCTATACAGGGGCAACTATACTAGCTATACAGGGGCAACTATACTAGCTTTACAGGGGCATCTATACTAGCTATACAGGGGCAACTATACTAGCTATACAGGGGCAACTATGCTAGCTATACAGGGGCAACTATACTAGCTATACAGGGGCAACTATACTAGCTATACAGGGGCAACTATACTAGCTATACAGGGGCAACTATACTAGCTATACAGGGGCAACTATACTAGCTATACAGGGGCAACTATACTAGCTATACAGGGGCAACTATACTAGCTATACAGGGGCAACTATACTAGCTATACAGGGGCAACTATACTAGCAATACAGAGGCAACTATACTAGCAATACAGGGGCAACTATACTAGCAATACAGGGGCAACTATACTAGCTATACAGGGGCAACTATACTAGCTATACAGGGGCAACTATACTAGCAATACAGGGGCAACTATACTAGCAATACAGGGGCAACTATACTAGCTATACAGGGGCAACTATACTAGCTTTACAGGGGCAACTATACTAGCTATACAGGGGCAACTATACTAGCAATACAGGGGCAACTATACTAGCAATACAGGGGCAACTATACTAGCTATACAGGGGCAACTATACTAGCTATACAGGGGCAACTATACTAGCTATACAGGGGCAACAATATTAGCTATACAGGGGCAACTATACTAGCTATACAGAGGCAACTATACTAGCTATACAGGGGCAACTATACAAGCTATACAGGGGCAACTATACTAGCTATACAGGGGCAACAATATTAGCTATACAGGGGCAACTATACTAGCAATACAGGGGCAACTATACTAGCAATACAGGGGCAACTATACTAGCAATACAGGGGCAACTATACTAGCAATACAGGGGCAACTATACTAGCAATACAGGGGCAACTATACTAGCTATACAGAGGCAACTATACTAGCAATACAGGGGCAACTATACTAGCAATACAGGGGCAACTATACTAGCAATACAGGGGCAACTATACTAGCTATACAGGGGCAACTATACTAGCAATACAGGGGCAACTATACTAGCTATACAGGGGCAACTATACTAGCAATACAGGGGCAACTATACTAGCTATACAGGGGCAACTATACTAGCTATACAGGGGCAACTATACAAGCTATACAGGGGCAACTATACTAGCTATACAGAGGCCACTATACTAGCTATACAGAGGCCACTATACTAGCTATACAGGGGCAACTATACTAGCAATACAGGGGCAACTATACTAGCAATACAGGGGCAACTATACTAGCTATACAGGGGCAACTATACTAGCTATACAGGGGCAAATATACTAGCTATACAGGGGCAACTATACTAGCTATACAGGGGCAACTATACTAGCTATACAGAGGCAACTATACTAGCTATACAGAGGCAACTATACTAGCTATACAGGGGCAACTATACTAGCAATACAGGGGCAACTATACTAGCAATACAGGGGCAACTATACTAGCTATACAGGGGCAACTATACTAGCAATACAGGGGCAACTATACTAGCTATACAGGGGCAACTATACTAGCAATACAGGGGCAACTATACTAGCAATACAGGGGCATCTATACTAGCAATACAGGGGCAACTATACTAGCTATACAGGGGCAACTATACTAGCTATACAGGGGCAACTATACTAGCAATACAGGGGCAACTATACTAGCAATACAGGGGCAACTATACTAGCTATACAGGGGCAACTATACTAGCAATACAGGGGCAACTATACTAGCAATACAGGGGCAACTATACTAGCTATACAGGGGCAACTATACTAGCTATACAGGGGCAACTATACTAGCAATACAGGGGCAACTATACTAGCAATACAGGGGCAACTATACTAGCAATACAGGGGCAACTATACTAGCTATACAGGGGCAACTATACTAGCCATACAGGGGCAACTATACTAGCCATACAGGGGCAACTATACTAGCAATACAGGGGCAACTATACTAGCAATACAGGGGCAACTATACTAGCTATACAGGGGCAACTATACTAGCTATACAGGGGCAAATATACTAGCTATACAGGGGCAACTATACTAGCTATACAGGGGCAACTATACTAGCTATACAGAGGCAACTATACTAGCTATACAGAGGCAACTATACTAGCTATACAGGGGCAACTATACTAGCAATACAGGGGCAACTATACTAGCAATACAGGGGCAACTATACTAGCTATACAGGGGCAACTATACTAGCAATACAGGGGCAACTATACTAGCTATACAGGGGCAACTATACTAGCAATACAGGGGCAACTATACTAGCAATACAGGGGCAACTATACTAGCAATACAGGGGCAACTATACTAGCTATACAGGGGCAACTATACTAGCTATACAGGGGCAACTATACTAGCAATACAGGGGCAACTATACTAGCTATACAGGGGCAACTATACTAGCAATACAGGGGCAACTATACTAGCAATACAGGGGCAACTATACTAGCTATACAGGGGCAACTATACTAGCTATACAGGGGCAACTATACTAGCAATACAGGGGCAACTATACTAGCAATACAGGGGCAACTATACTAGCAATACAGGGGCAACTATACTAGCTATACAGGGGCAACTATACTAGCCATACAGGGGCAACTATACTAGCCATACAGGGGCAACTATACTAGCTTTACAGGGGCAACTATACTAGCTATACAGGGGCAACTATACTAGCTATACAGGGGCAACTATACTAGCTATACAGGGGCAACTATACTAGCTATACAGGGGCAACTATATTAGCTATACAGGGGCAACTATACTAGCAATACAGGGGCAACTATACTAGCAATACAGGGGCAACTCTACTAGCAATACAGGGGCAACTCTACTAGCTATACAGGGGCAACTATACTAGCAATACAGGGGCAACTATACTAGCAATACAGGGGCAACTATACTAGCAATACAGGGGCAACTATACTAGCTATACAGGGGCAACTATACTAGCTATACAGGGGCAACTATACTAGCAATACAGGGGCAACTATACTAGCAATACAGGGGCAACTATACTAGCAATACAGGGGCAACTATACTAGCTATACAGGGGCAACTATACTAGCTATACAGGGGCAACTATACTAGCAATACAGGGGCAACTATACTAGCTATACAGGGGCAACTATACTAGCAATACAGGGGCAACTATACTAGCAATACAGGGGCAACTATACTAGCTATACAGGGGCAACTATACTAGCTATACAGGGGCAACTATACTAGCAATACAGGGGCAACTATACTAGCAATACAGGGGCAACTATACTAGCAATACAGGGGCAACTATACTAGCTATACAGGGGCAACTATACTAGCCATACAGGGGCAACTATACTAGCCATACAGGGGCAACTATACTAGCTTTACAGGGGCAACTATACTAGCTATACAGGGGCAACTATACTAGCTATACAGGGGCAACTATACTAGCTATACAGGGGCAACTATACTAGCTATACAGGGGCAACTATATTAGCTATACAGGGGCAACTATACTAGCAATACAGGGGCAACTATACTAGCAATACAGGGGCAACTCTACTAGCAATACAGGGGCAACTCTACTAGCTATACAGGGGCAACTATACTAGCAATACAGGGGCAACTATACTAGCAATACAGGGGCAACTATACTAGCAATACAGGGGCAACTATACTAGCTATACAGGGGCAACTATACTAGCTATACAGGGGCAACTATACTAGCTTTACAGGGGCAACTATACTAGCTATACAGGGGCAACTATACTAGCAATACAGGGGCAACTATACTAGCTATACAGGGGCAACTATACTAGCTATACAGGGGCAACTATACTAGCTTTACAGGGGCATCTATACTAGCTATACAGGGGCAACTATACTAGCTATACAGGGGCAACTATGCTAGCTATACAGGGGCAACTATACTAGCTATACAGGGGCAACTATACTAGCTATACAGGGGCAACTATACTAGCTATACAGGGGCAACTATACTAGCTATACAGGGGCAACTATACTAGCTATACAGGGGCAACTATACTAGCTATACAGGGGCAACTATACTAGCTATACAGGGGCAACTATACTAGCTATACAGGGGCAACTATACTAGCAATACAGAGGCAACTATACTAGCAATACAGGGGCAACTATACTAGCAATACAGGGGCAACTATACTAGCTATACAGGGGCAACTATACTAGCTATACAGGGGCAACTATACTAGCAATACAGGGGCAACTATACTAGCAATACAGGGGCAACTATACTAGCTATACAGGGGCAACTATACTAGCTTTACAGGGGCAACTATACTAGCTATACAGGGGCAACTATACTAGCAATACAGGGGCAACTATACTAGCAATACAGGGGCAACTATACTAGCTATACAGGGGCAACTATACTAGCTATACAGGGGCAACTATACTAGCTATACAGGGGCAACAATATTAGCTATACAGGGGCAACTATACTAGCTATACAGAGGCAACTATACTAGCTATACAGGGGCAACTATACAAGCTATACAGGGGCAACTATACTAGCTATACAGGGGCAACAATATTAGCTATACAGGGGCAACTATACTAGCAATACAGGGGCAACTATACTAGCAATACAGGGGCAACTATACTAGCAATACAGGGGCAACTATACTAGCAATACAGGGGCAACTATACTAGCAATACAGGGGCAACTATACTAGCTATACAGAGGCAACTATACTAGCAATACAGGGGCAACTATACTAGCAATACAGGGGCAACTATACTAGCAATACAGGGGCAACTATACTAGCTATACAGGGGCAACTATACTAGCAATACAGGGGCAACTATACTAGCTATACAGGGGCAACTATACTAGCAATACAGGGGCAACTATACTAGCTATACAGGGGCAACTATACTAGCTATACAGGGGCAACTATACAAGCTATACAGGGGCAACTATACTAGCTATACAGAGGCAACTATACTAGCTATACAGAGGCCACTATACTAGCTATACAGGGGCAACTATACTAGCAATACAGGGGCAACTATACTAGCAATACAGGGGCAACTATACTAGCTATACAGGGGCAACTATACTAGCTATACAGGGGCAAATATACTAGCTATACAGGGGCAACTATACTAGCTATACAGGGGCAACTATACTAGCTATACAGAGGCAACTATACTAGCTATACAGAGGCAACTATACTAGCTATACAGGGGCAACTATACTAGCAATACAGGGGCAACTATACTAGCAATACAGGGGCAACTATACTAGCTATACAGGGGCAACTATACTAGCAATACAGGGGCAACTATACTAGCAATACAGGGGCAACTATACTAGCTATACAGGGGCAACTATACTAGCTATACAGGGGCAACTATACTAGCTATACAGGGGCAACTATACTAGCTATACAGGGGCAACTATACTAGCAATACAGGGGCAACTATACTAGCTATACAGGGGCAACTATACTAGCTATACAGGGGCAACTATACTAGCTATACAGGGGCAACTATACTAGCTATACAGGGGCAACTATACTAGCAATACAGGGGCAACTATACTAGCTATACAGGGGCAACTATACTAGCTATACAGGGGCAACTATACTAGCTATACAGAGGCAACTATACTAGCTATACAGGGGCAACTATACTAGCTATACAGGGGCAACTATACTAGCTATACAGGGGCAACTATACTAGCTATACAGAGGCAACTATACTAGCTATACAGGGGCAACTATACTAGCTATACAGGGGCAACTATACTAGCTATACAGGGGCAACTATACTAGCAATACAGGGGCAACTATACTAGCAATACAGGGGCAACTATACTAGCAATACAGGGGCAACTATACTAGCTATACAGGGGCAACTATACTAGCAATACAGGGGCAACTATACTAGCAATACAGGGGCAACTATACTAGCTATACAGGGGCAACTATACTAGCAATACAGGGGCAACTATACTAGCTATACAGAGGCAACTATACTAGCAATACAGGGGCAATTATACTAGCAATACAGGGGCAACTATACTAGCTATACAGGGGCAACTATACTAGCTATACAGGGGCAACTATATGTTATGATCGCTTCTGCAGCGTTTACTGCTGACTGCACTGGTATTGCAAACCAAGCAGTTCTAATGTCATTACATGCATTTGCTTGCATAGTTTGGTTTGCACTTAAACTAGTGGCTGATTCCATCTGCAGTCGCTCTGAAGTTTATGACAGTTTAATATGCTTTTGTGTAAACAAACATTGTCTGCTGCAGTGGAGGGGCGGTCCCTTTCCTGCAGGCTGCATATCATTGTCTGCCTTTTCCTGCTATCAGCCTGTGATTAATTACCATTCACTTGTGTGGGAATCTGCAGGTCTGCTCCCATTGGATGACCTCAGTATAAAGAACTGCTTCCTGCAATGCCTCATGGGCTATCATAGTTTCAGACTCTATCTGTTACTCTGCTCGTGCCCCACCTCGTTCCTGGTCCGTGTGGACTGCGCTGACTCCTGCGAAGGGGTCAGCGAGTCCTCCTAGTTCTGCTCTTGTTCTAGAAGTTGCTACTTGCTTGTCTTGTGTCATATATTGGTTCATCGCCAATATATACGCATACTTGCGCATTTTGTTATTTTTCTTGTATTCGTGTTACGTTAATATATCAGTGTCGCTGATATATACGTACACGAACTGTTTATTTCCTGTGTTCAGCTAGTCAGTTTTCCGGCACGTTTTGGTAGTTTGCGCGTATCGTGAACACCCGTGCTGAGCTAGTTATCCTGTTCCTGGTCCTGTTTGTGGATTGCGTTCATCTCTGCGAAGAGATAACGAATCCTTCTGAATCCTGTTCCTGGTCCTGTTTGTGGATTGCGTTCATCTCTGCGAAGAGATAGCGAATCCTTCTGAGTCCTGTTCCCTGTATTACTTCAGTCTTAGTCAGAGTTCCTGCTTATGTCATATATTGGTTCATTGCCAATATATACATATGTTAGTCAGACGTTACGAATAGTTTCATTGATAGCTGTAATTGTAATACGCTAGGAAAACATACTTATTGTATATTTATCTGTGTTACGTTCATCTATCTCGATCCTGCTATTTCCTGTCTCTCCTGTCCTGTCTTTGTGAGGCACGCCATCGCCGCAACGCATTGGCTGCCTCATTCTAGTCTGTCTGGTTGGACGCTTGCTGTCGCTAAGTAATCGCTAGCTAGCAAGCGTTCATTCTGTCTACCTGTCCTGATCTCCTCAGTCCTGGTTTATGCGCTCAGCGCTACCTTGCGCTGAGACGTTATTACGAAAGTGTTTGTGGCTGTTCAGATCTGCACCGGCTCTGTGCACCACAATCTCCTATTGGAGTCAGTCCTCTCCTCCACTAAACTGGGGATATCCTGATCCCTTGTGCTGGTGTGTGTACCTCCTTCACGTCAGCTTATGTGTTGTATGCTGACTGTGGAGATTACACCCCCAAGCTTAACATTATGATAGCCCCATTACCAATCCCCATTGTGGGGGGGGTTCCCAGCAAAAATGACACTGTTTGTTTTGGTTCCTGTTCCTTTAAGAAATTTGAGAAGCTCAATTCTGAAACAGAAAATGAGTTTTTTTCTGAATGTGCCAGGTTCCTGGCCAATCCTGAGCTCCAGGCTACTCCTGTTTCAACGTGGGCCCCCCAGCTAGTTTATGTTTTATTTAAGGGAAGATTGTTTCAGTGGGCCTACGATGTCTTGGATCATACCAATTTAAAAGAAAGACCACTGGAATTTCTAGCGTTTGTGATCCATAACTGGCTGCGCAAAACCGATTTGCCTAGCCCTTTTGATAAGCTCCTGGCAGCTTGTCAATCAGCTGCTCCTTCTACTGCCTACAAAAATAATCAGCAAGCAGATAATTGTTCTGATAACTTTTCTTCTGCTAAGGCAGCAGGGTCTAAAGCCAAACGTAAACGCTCCAAAAGAAAAGCGTTACAATCAGCGGAGTCGTTGCCCTTGGCGACTGCGCATCAGATCTGTAACGAGACTCCACCATTAGCAGATAATGAAATTCAGTCACCATTCAGGGGAGTCAAATGGACCTATGAAACTACTAATGAACTTTCATTGCTAGCCAGGGAAAATAAAGGTTCTTGTTTAAATGAATTATCTGAATATGATTATGAAGATATATTACAGAGTATTGAACAGATCAATTTATTCGTGCAGCAAGGGAAATTTGCATACACTACAGTTCAATACTTGCTACAGGTATTGGAGATCCTTAGGAATAAGAAATCGGCCAATCACCTGCTAAATAACCCAATGTATGTTTCTGCCACTAACACATTTGCAAACTATGATCAGCCGGAATGCTCAGCTGTTAAATATGCATGGGATCCTCCATTTGAGAAAGGAGAGATGGAAGCTCTGGTCTATGAATGGAAGAAAGATGCAAGTTCATTTTGTCAGTTTTACAGTGCAAAAAGTGAATTAGTATTGAATGCATGCATTAAGTCTGCTTATAACCTAATAAAAACTGGTGTGTGTGGGTATGACTTTGTGGCTCCATTGATCGATGTGTGGAGAATGATTCTGGACGATTTTTATGCAATTCAATCAGTTGATACCAGGGAAGACACACTGTCAAGTGGAGATTGTTCCACTTCCTCAGTTCCTGAGGACTCGCCTGCTTCAGCACCTTTGGCTGATTCAGCGAGTGATTCTGAGCTCCTTTTGTGTGAAATTGAAGTTCCTGTAATTCCACCCTGTACCATGGATAACTCAGTGTTACTTCCCAGTAAGACAGAAATTACTAATACTTCCTTAATCTTGCCCTGCACAAATTTCTCAGCAGAGGACCCAGAGGTCCTGCTGACTTTCGAGTCCAGCCTAGCCAGTACTCATGACTCTTTGTTTAGTGAAACAGACACCAGAAAAATCTTGCCTGTCTCTGCAAACACTTCTGCAGAAATTACCTGTGTTAATAAAGTTCAACTCCTGTCTGATCCAGCAGATGCCAATAGATGCACTACATCAGTTTCCGAGCCCCAGCAATCCTGTCTAGTAAACTCAGAACCCCAGCATCTGAATTTTCCAATTTTACAAATGAATGGTGATTCAGATGCGCAAACATTGTGTCTTGATCTTCCTGTTTCTACACCTCGCTCTAGTTTCGTGAATAGCTCAGAGCATCTGCTATGTGAACCTGAAATCGCAGAATTATTACCTTGTTTAGAAAATTTTCCAATAAATTTGCCCTGTACCATGAATTGTGCAGTAGATCTCTCCAATGAAACTCAGGTCACAGAATCATTATGCTGTCCAGCAGGTGCTTCCATGGTTTTGCCCTGCAATATGGACTGTTCAGTGATCCTGTCCAGTGAAGCTGTGGTCGCAGAGTCTTATGCTTCACCCAGTACTTTGGATACTTTAAACCCTTTAGCAGAGGAGGCTGAAGCACTGCTTACCTCAGTTGGTGTTGCAGTAATATTCACTTGTCTAGCAGCTGTTTTGGAATTACAGTCTGCTCTAATAAAACTTGATGAATTTCTGCCCAGCGAAGCAGAAGCCATTGAAATATTGTCCTCGTCAGCAAGTGTGTTAGATACCTTGCCCTGTACACAGTCTGATTTAACCAATGTTGTTGAGTCCCTCTCCAGTGTTGTAACAGCCGAGGAACTCCAGCCCTGTCCTCTGAATGTTCCAAAAGTCTTGCCCTGTAACATGGATAATTCTGACTCGCTGGAAAAAATAATAGAAATCTCAGAATTTCAGTCCGGGTTAATAAGTGTTTCTGAAACCCAGCCCTGTATCCTGGAAAATTCTGGTTCTCTGGCCGGTGTGGCAGAAGTTCCAGAGTCCCCTTTCTGTCCAGTGAGTTACTCAGTTTTGCCTAGTTCAGTGGGGATTGCTGCAATATTGACTTGTTTTGCAGCCCTTCATGAGCTCCAGTCCAGTGTATTTGATGAGTCTCTGTCTAGTCCAGAAGAAGCTATGGGAACCCTGTCTAGTTCAGTGCATACATCAGAAGATTTGCCCTGTCTTGTAAATGCCCCTGAACATGATTTGTTAATAACCCTGCTGGAATCAGCGACATCTAAGTCTGATCCTGCAGTTTTTAGTGAGAATCCAGTAACTATGAAGCCTAGTCATGATGAATTTTTTTTGCCCAGTTCTGGTTTCGGTCCTGTCTTGACTGACTTTGAGGTTCGCAGTTCCTTGACATGCCCAGAGGTTTCTCTTGTGCCGGTGTGCCCAGATGTGCTTCGTATGCCAGACTGCCCAGATGTGTCTGTGTTAGCGTGCTCACGTGCTTCCCTAGTGGAGACATGTTCTGATGTTGCCGGTTGGCCTGCATGCCCGGAGATGGTTCTGGTCCCTAAAAGCCCTGATCTTGATGTTTGTCCTTGTGACCCTGACTCTGGAGTTGCCCTGGGTTCCATAGGGGTTCTTGATAGTTCTCCATGTGAGCCTAAGGGGCGTTCTGACCTGTGGGGATCTCTTTGGAGCTTCCAAGTGTTCTGGGAGATCTCTGAGGAAACTTGTCCTGGTACCTTGGACTGGTTCAACGGTGGGTTTTGTGTTGGTAGGGACAGTTCCGGTGGGCATTGCAAAGGCTTTGGCGTTTTTGGACAGTCCTTGGAAGGCGGTGGGTATCGCGCAGAGAGTTTCTTGGGGTTGTTTTCTGGAAGTCGTGGTTCTGATGGGTGTCACACTGAGGCTTGTAGTGCTGACGGGCATGGTTCGGTAGGTTCTGGTTCCAATTGGTCTAGTTTTGGTGAGACTGATTCGGGAATTTGGTTTTGTCGGACGGATCCGACCTTCATGAATTTTCAGTCAGATCAGTTTGCTGGATTTCCCACTTCTGATTTTTTGGTTTGGGTGGTTCAGGAGAAATATGTCAGTTTTCATAGGCGTCCAGAGGCCGCGTTTAAGGGAGGGGGTACTGTTATGATCGCTTCTGCAGCGTTTACTGCTGACTGCACTGGTATTGCAAACCAAGCAGTTCTAATGTCATTACATGCATTTGCTTGCATAGTTTGGTTTGCACTTAAACTAGTGGCTGATTCCATCTGCAGTCGCTCTGAAGTTTATGACAGTTTAATATGCTTTTGTGTAAACAAACATTGTCTGCTGCAGTGGAGGGGCGGTCCCTTTCCTGCAGGCTGCATATCATTGTCTGCCTTTTCCTGCTATCAGCCTGTGATTAATTACCATTCACTTGTGTGGGAATCTGCAGGTCTGCTCCCATTGGATGACCTCAGTATAAAGAACTGCTTCCTGCAATGCCTCATGGGCTATCATAGTTTCAGACTCTATCTGTTACTCTGCTCGTGCCCCACCTCGTTCCTGGTCCGTGTGGACTGCGCTGACTCCTGCGAAGGGGTCAGCGAGTCCTCCTAGTTCTGCTCTTGTTCTAGAAGTTGCTACTTGCTTGTCTTGTGTCATATATTGGTTCATCGCCAATATATACGCATACTTGCGCATTTTGTTATTTTTCTTGTATTCGTGTTACGTTAATATATCAGTGTCGCTGATATATACGTACACGAACTGTTTATTTCCTGTGTTCAGCTAGTCAGTTTTCCGGCACGTTTTGGTAGTTTGCGCGTATCGTGAACACCCGTGCTGAGCTAGTTATCCTGTTCCTGGTCCTGTTTGTGGATTGCGTTCATCTCTGCGAAGAGATAACGAATCCTTCTGAATCCTGTTCCTGGTCCTGTTTGTGGATTGCGTTCATCTCTGCGAAGAGATAGCGAATCCTTCTGAGTCCTGTTCCCTGTATTACTTCAGTCTTAGTCAGAGTTCCTGCTTATGTCATATATTGGTTCATTGCCAATATATACATATGTTAGTCAGACGTTACGAATAGTTTCATTGATAGCTGTAATTGTAATACGCTAGGAAAACATACTTATTGTATATTTATCTGTGTTACGTTCATCTATCTCGATCCTGCTATTTCCTGTCTCTCCTGTCCTGTCTTTGTGAGGCACGCCATCGCCGCAACGCATTGGCTGCCTCATTCTAGTCTGTCTGGTTGGACGCTTGCTGTCGCTAAGTAATCGCTAGCTAGCAAGCGTTCATTCTGTCTACCTGTCTTGATCTCCTCAGTCCTGGTTTATGCGCTCAGCGCTACCTTGCGCTGAGACGTTATTACGAAAGTGTTTGTGGCTGTTCAGATCTGCACCGGCTCTGTGCACCACAATCTCCTATTGGAGTCAGTCCTCTCCTCCACTAAACTGGGGATATCCTGATCCCTTGTGCTGGTGTGTGTACCTCCTTCACGTCAGCTTATGTGTTGTATGCTGACTGTGGAGATTACACCCCCAAGCTTAACACTATACTAGCTATACAGGGGCAACAATATTAGCTATACAGGGGCAACTATACTAGCTATACAGAGGCAACTATATTAGCTATACAGGGGCAACTATACAAGCTATACAGGGGCAACTATACTAGCTATACAGGGGCAACAATATTAGCTATACAGGGGCAACTATACTAGCTATACAGGGGCAACTATACTAGCTATACAGGGGCAACTATACTAGCAATACAGGGGCAACTATACTAGCAATACAGGGGCAACTATACTAGCAATACAGGGGCAACTATACTAGCAATACAGGGGCAACTATACTAGCTATACAGAGGCAACTATACTAGCAATACAGGGGCAACTATACTAGCAATACAGGGGCAACTATACTAGCAATACAGGGGCAACTATACTAGCTATACAGGGGCAACTATACTAGCAATACAGGGGCAACTATACTAGCAATACAGGGGCAACTATACTAGCTATACAGGGGCAACTATACTAGCTATACAGGGGCAACTATACTAGCTATACAGGGGCAACTATACTAGCTATACAGGGGCAACTATACTAGCTATACATGGGCAACTATACTAGCTATACAGGGGCAACTATACTAGCTATACAGGGGCAACTATACTAGCTATACAGGGGCAACTATACTAGCAATACAGGGGCAACTATACTAGCTATACAGGGGCAACTATACTAGCAATACAGGGGCAACTATACTAGCAATACAGGGGCAACTATACTAGCTATACAGGGGCAACTATACTAGCAATACAGGGGCAACTATACTAGCAATACAGGGGCAACTATACTAGCTATACAGGGGCAACTATACTAGCTATACAGGGGCAACTATACTAGCTATACAGGGGCAACTATACTAGCTATACAGGGGCAACTATACTAGCTATACATGGGCAACTATACTAGCTATACAGGGGCAACTATACTAGCTATACAGGGGCAACTATACTAGCTATACAGGGGCAACTATACCATCAATACAGGGGCAACTATACTAGCAATACAGGGGCAACTATACTAGCTATACAGGGGCAACTATACTAGCTATACAGGGGCAACTATACTAGCTATACAGGGGCAACTATACTAGCTATACAGGGGCAACTATACTAGCTATACAGGGGCAACTATACTAGCTATACAGGGGCAACTATACTAGCAATACAGGGGCAACTATACTAGCAATACAGGGGCAACTATACTAGCTATACAGGGGCAACTATACTAGCTATACAGGGGCAACTATACTAGCTATACAGGGGCAACTATACTAGCTATACAGGGGCAACTATACTAGCTATACAGGGGCAACTATACTAGCAATACAGGGGCAACTATACTAGCTATACAGAGGCAACTATACTAGCTATACAGGGGCAACTATACTAGCTATACAGAGGCAACTATACTAGCTATACAGAGGCAACTATACTAGCTATACAGGGGCAACTATACTAGCAATACAGGGGCAACTATACTAGCAATACAGGGGCAACTATACTAGCAATACAGGGGCAACTATACTAGCTATACAGGGGCAACTATACTAGCAATACAGGGGCAACTATACTAGCAATACAGGGGCAACTATACTAGCTATACAGGGGCAACTATACTAGCTATACAGGGGCAACTATACTAGCTATACAGGGGCAACTATACTAGCTATACAGGGGCAACTATACTAGCTATACAGAGGCAACTATACTAGCAATACAGGGGCAACTATACTAGCTATACAGGGGCAACTATACTAGCAATACAGGGGCAACTATACTAGCTATACAGGGGCAACTATACTAGCTATACAGGGGCAACTATACTAGCTATACAGAGGCAACTATAACTAGCTATACAGGGGCAACTATACTAGCTATACAGGGGCAACTATACTAGCTATACAGGGGCAACTATACTAGCTATACAGGGGCAACTATACTAGCAATACAGGGGCAACTATACTAGCTATACAGAGGCAACTATATTAGCTATACAGGGGCAACTATACTAGCTATACAGGGGCAACTATACTAGCTATACAGGGGCAACTATACTAGAAATACAGGGGCAACTATACTAGCTATACAGAGGCAACTATATTAGCTATACAGGGGCAACTATACTAGCTATACAGGGGCAACTATGCTAGCTATACAGAGGCAACTATACTAGCAATACAGGGGCAACAATACTAGCAATACAGGGGCAACTATACTAGCTATACAGGGGCAACTATACTAGCTATACAGGGGCAACTATACTAGCTATACAGGGGCAACTATACTAGCTATACAGGGGCAACTATACTAGCAATACAGGGGCAACTATACTAGCTATACAGGGGCAACTATACTAGCAATACAGGGGCAACTATACTAGCAATACAGGGGCAACTATACTAGCAATACAGGGGCAACTATACTAGCTATACAGGGGCAACTATACTAGCTATACAGGGGCAACTATACTAGCTATACAGGGGCAACTATACTAGCTATACAGGGGCAACTATACTAGCTATACAGGGGCAACTATACTAGCAATACAGGGGCAACTATACTAGCAATACAGGGGCAACTATACTAGCTATACAGGGGCAAATATACTAGCAATACAGGGGCAACTATACTAGCAATACAGGGCCAACTATACTAGCTATACAGGGGCAACTATACTAGCAATACAGGGGCAACTATACTAGCTATACAGGGGCAACTATACTAGCAATACAGGGGCAACTATACTAGCAATACAGGGGCAACTATACTAGCTATACAGGGGCAACTATACTAGCTATACAGGGGCAACTATACTAGCTATTCAGGGGCAACTATACTAGCTATACAGAGGCAACTATACTAGCTATACAGGGGCAACTATACAAGCTATACAGGGGCAACTATACTAGCTATACAGGGGCAACAATATTAGCTATACAGGGGCAACTATACTAGCTATACAGAGGCAACTATACTAGCAATACAGGGGCAACTATACTAGCAATACAGGGGCAACTATACTAGCAATACAGGGGCAACTATACTAGCAATACAGGGGCAACTATACTAGCAATACAGGGGCAACTATACTAGCAATACAGGGGCAACTATACTAGCAATACAGGGGCAACTATACTAGCTATACAGGGGCAACTATACTAGCAATACAGGGGCAACTATACTAGCAATACAGGGGCAACTATACTAGCAATACAGGGGCAACTATACTAGCTATACAGGGGCAACTATACTAGCAATACAGGGGCAACTATACTAGCTATACAGAGGCAACTATACTAGCAATACAGGGGCAACTATACTAGCTATACAGGGGCAACTATACTAGCAATACAGGGGCAACTATACTAGCTATACAGGGGCAACTATACTAGCTATACAGGGGCAACTATACTAGCTATACAGGGGCAACTATACTAGCTATACAGGGGCAACTATACTAGCTATACAGGGGCAACTATACTAGCAATACAGGGGCAACTATACTAGCAATACAGGGGCAACTATACTAGCTATACAGGGGCAACTATACTAGCAATACAGGGGCAACTATACTAGCAATACAGGGGCAACTATACTAGCTATACAGGGGCAACTATACTAGCAATACAGGGGCAACTATACTAGCAATACAGGGGCAACTATACTAGCAATACAGGGGCAACTATACTAGCAATACAGGGGCAACTATACTAGCAATACAGGGGCAACTATACTAGCTATACAGGGGCAACTATACTAGCAAAACAGGGGCAACTATACTAGCTATACAGAGGCAACTATACTAGCAATACAGGGGCAACTATACTAGCAATACAGGGGCAACTATACTAGCTATACAGAGGCAACTATACTAGCAATACAGGGGCAACTATACTAGCAATACAGGGGCAACTATACTAGCAATACAGGGGCAACTATACTAGCTATACAGGGGCAACTATACTAGCAATACAGGGGCAACTATACTAGCTATACAGAGGCAACTATACTAGCAATACAGGGGCAACTATACTAGCTATAAAGGGGCAACTATACTAGCTATACAGGGGCAACTATACTAGCAATACAGGGGCAACTATACTAGCTATACAGGGGCAACTATACTAGCTATACAGGGGCAACTATACTAGCTATACAGGGGCAACTATACTAGCTATACAGGGGCAACTATACTAGCTATACAGGGGCAACTATACTAGCTATACAGGGGCAACTATACTAGCTATACAGAGGCAACTATACTAGCTATACAGAGGCAACTATACTAGCAATACAGGGGCAACTATACTAGCAATACAGGGGCAACTATACTAGCTATACAGGGGCAACTATACTAGCAATACAGGGGCAACTATACTAGCTATACAGGGGCAACTATACTAGCTATACAGGGGCAACTATACTAGCAATACAGGGGCAACTATACTAGCTATACAGGGGCAACTATACTAGCTATACAGGGGCAACTATACTAGCTATACAGGGGCAACTATACTAGCAATACAGGGGCAACTATACTAGCTATACAGGGGCAACTATACTAGCTATACAGGGGCAACTATACTAGCAATACAGGGGCAACTATACTAGCAATACAGAAGCAACTATACTAGCTATACAGGGGCAACTATACTAGCAATACAGGGGCAACTATACTAGCAATACAGGGGCAACTATACTAGCAATACAGGGGCAACTATACTAGCTATACAGGGGCAACTATACTAGCAATACAGGGGCAACTATACTAGCAATACAGGGGCAACTATACTAGCTATACAGGGGCAACTATACTAGCAATACAGGGGCAACTATACTAGCAATACAGGGGCAACTATACTAGCAATACAGGGGCAACTATACTAGCAATACAGGGGCAACTATACTAGCTATACAGGGGCAACTATACTAGCAATACAGGGGCAACTATACTAGCTATACAGGGGCAACTATACTAGCAATACAGGGGCAACTATACTAGCTATACAGGGGCAACTATACTAGCTATACAGGGGCAACTATACTAGCTATACAGGGGCAACTATACTAGCTATACAGAGGCAACTATACTAGCAATACAGGGGCAACTATACTAGCTATACAGAGGCAACTATACTAGCAATACAGGGGCAACTATACTAGCTATACAGGGGCAACTATACTAGCTATACAGGGGCAACTATACTAGCAATACAGGGGCAACTATACTAGCTATACAGGGGCAACTATACTAGCTATACAGGGGCAACTATACTAGCTATACAGGGGCAACTATACTAGCTATACAGGGGCAACTATACTAGCTATACAGGGGCAACTATACTAGCTATACAGGGGCAACTATACTAGCTATACAGGGGCAACTATACTAGCTATACAGAGGCAACTATACTAGCTATACAGAGGCAACTATACTAGCAATACAGGGGCAACTATACTAGCAATACAGGGGCAACTATACTAGCAATACAGGGGCAACTATACTAGCTATACAGGGGCAACTATACTAGCTATACAGGGGCAACTATACTAGCTATACAGGGGCAACTATACTAGCTATACAGGGGCAACTATACTAGCTATACAGGGGCAACTATACTAGCAATACAGGGGCAACTATACTAGCTATACAGGGGCAACTATACTAGCTATACAGGGGCAACTATACTAGCAATACAGGGGCAACTATACTAGCTATACAGGGGCAACTATACTAGCTATACAGGGGCAACTATACTAGCAATACAGGGGCAACTATACTAGCTATACAGGGGCAACTATACTAGCTATACAGGGGCAACTATACTAGCTATACAGAGGCAACTATACTAGCAATACAGGGGCAACTATACTAGCAATACAGGGGCAACTATACTAGCAATACAGGGGCAACTATACTAGCTATACAGGGGCAACTATACTAGCAATACAGGGGCAACTATACTAGCAATACAGGGGCAACTATACTAGCTATACAGGGGCAACTATACTAGCTATACAGGGGCAACTATACTAGCAATACAGGGGCAACTATACTAGCTATACAGAGGCAACTATACTAGCAATACAGGGGCAACTATACTAGCTATACAGGGGCAACTATACTAGCAATACAGGGGCAACTATACTAGCTATACAGGGGCAACTATACTAGCTATACAGGGGCAACTATACTAGCTATACAGGGGCAACTATACTAGCAATACAGGGGCAGTTATACTAGCTATACAGAGGCAACTATATTAGCTATACAGGGGCAACTATACTAGCTATACAGGGGCAACTATACTAGCTATACAGGGGCAACTATACTAGCTATACAGGGGCAACTATACTAGCAATACAGGGGCAACTATATTAGCTATACAGGGGCAACTATACTAGCTATACAGGGGCAACTATACTAGCTATACAGGGGCAACTATACTAGCAATATACAGGGGCAACTATACTAGCTATACAGGGGCAACTATACTAGCTATACAGGGGCAACTATATTAGCTATACAGGGGCAACTATACTAGCTATACAGGGGCAACTATACTAGCTATACAGGGGCAACTATACTAGCTATACAGAGGCAACTATACTAACTATACAGGGGCAACTATACTAGCAATACAGAGGCAACTATACTAGCTATACAGAGGCAACTATACTAGCTATACAGAGGCAACTATACTAACTATACAGGGGCAACTATACTAGCAATACAGGGGCAACTATACTAGCTATACAGGGGCAACTATACTAGCTATACAGGGGCAACTATACTAGCTATACAGAGGCAACTATACTAACTATACAGGGGCAACTATACTAGCTATACAGGGGCAACTATACTAGCTATACAGACAGGGTCGGACAGGGACACTGGGGGCCCACCAAAGAATTTTCAACAAGGGGCCCACACATCCCATGATTGTGGTGAAAAAAGGGCGTGACCATGCACCGGAAGGTGGGCGTAGTCATGATGTATTATGGACAGGGACAAATGTACATGATCTTAGCAGCATTGTAATTCAGAGACACTGCTGCCCAGCAAAATTTTGCATAGAGTCCCCTCCTTCAATATAAAGTAATGTCCTACTTTGCAGAGGTTGCGACCGCATTGGGGCCCTTGGGCCAAAGGGGCCCCGCAGGGCCCTCCCTCAACTACAGTATTACCTCTCTATTGGTCCTTTGCTCATAATAATCACTTCTATAGATACTTTGAACAGTGGTAATCATTAACAAGCTATTTCCCATCCCCTTCTTGCACCTCTGACACTATAGTTGCCATTGGCAGGTTTTGGTGCGTCGTATCAATTGTTATGTATAGAGTGCTTGGGGGGCCCCATTGTAAAATTTGCATCGAGGCCCACAGCTCCTTAGCTACGCCACTGCTCTCAGCATGAGTGATTACTGCACTGAGAAGAGAATTTTTGTGCTGCAGGCAGCACTTAGAGCTCTGTCAGACAAGGGGGGCACCAGAGACCTGGAGGCGGGGCCCACCGAGGGAAAAAACTGTACTACTGTGGCCCAGTCCGACCCTGTATACAGAGGCAACTATACTAGCAATACAGGGGCAACTATACTAGCTATACAGGGGCACCTCGCTTTATTGCATGGGCAAAACGTTTCCATAGCCCTGTAAGAAAAAGCGTAACACAGATATTACGGTAGACTACTCCTGGGCCTTTCTTGTAGTTGAAGAGATGAGTGAACGGGCTGGCTTCAGCATGTAGTGTTGGTGGTATAGTGGTGAGCATAGCTGCCTTCTAAGCAGTTGACCTGGGTTTGATTCCTGGCCAATGTATGTAAGCTGGCTTTTGACATCCTACAAATCCCTGGAAGACAAGATCCATGAACAGTTAGGAGGTGGAGGGGGTATTTTTCACCTTACAAAACATTTTGGAAGCATTTTAAAGGGCACTTCTGGTTTCTCTATCCAGATATCCCAATAGGTCTGATATACGCGGATAATGCGTCCGGATATCCGCGTTCAAAAGCTTTCTGCTCTCTGCATAATTGTTCTAATGACTGCATCCGCTCAACCACTGATAAGGAATCATACAACGTTTTGGAGACAAAGGTTGGTGGGAGGGGGCCCCATTCAAAGTTTTGCAGGGGTCCCAGTGATTTCTAGTTATGCCCCTGGCTCCGAGCTTTCTGTTTCCTTCGCCCCATAACACTGCAGTGACTCTCAGCTCCTTCCACAGTTCTCAGCTCCCAGCTTATTCTGCAGTTTGTGTGCCCACCCGATTTAAACTATATAGCTGGTGTTCTGCAATGGCACCCAGCTCCGGACGCTATTTGGGCTCTGGGATCCATAGCCAAAAATGCAGCATCTGTTCTCTGTGTAGATGCCAGGGCTCTGCTCCAGATGTCAGGGCTTGCTGCACCCTTCACCCCACAGCAGGGAGCTAAAGCCCCCCTCCACCCCGCAGCTGCTGTGGGTTCTACTATACAGGATCTTCTCAAAAAATTAGCATATTGTGATAAAGTTCATTATTTTCTGTAATGTACTGATAAACATTAGACTTTCATATATTTTAGATTCATTACATACAACTGAAGTAGTTCAAGCCTTTTATTGTTTTAATATTGATGATTTTGGCATACAGCTCATGAAAACCCAAATTTCCTATCTCAAAAAATTAGCATATTTCATCCGACCAATAAAAGAAAAGTGTTTTTAAAACAAAAAGTCAACCTTCAAATAATTATGTTCAGTTATGCACTCAATACTTGGTCGGGAATCCTTTTGCAGAAATGACTGCGTCAATGCGGCGTGGCATGGAGGCAATCAGCCTGTGGCACTGCTCAGGTGTTATAAAGGCCCAGGATGCTTCAATAGCGGCCTTAAGCTCATCTAGAGTGTTGGGTCTTGCATCTCTCAACTTTCTCTTCACAATATCCCACAGATTCTCTATGGGGTTCAGGTCAGGAGAGTTGGCAGGCCAATTGAGCACAGTAATACCATGGTCAGTAAACCATTTACCAGTGGTTTTGGCACTGTGAGCAGGTGCCAGGTCGTGCTGAAAAATGAAATCTTCATCTCCATAAAGCTTTTCAGCAGATGGAAGCATGAACCCACTTTTGAACCAGAAACAGTGGCAAAAGCGCCTGACCTGGGCTACAGAGAAGCAGCACTGGACTGTTGCTCAGTGGTCCAAAGTACTTTTTTCGGATGAAAGCAACTTTTACATGTCATTCAGAAATCAAGGTGCCAGAGTCTCGAGGAAGACTGGGGAGAGGGAAATGCCAAAATGCCTGAAGTCCAGTGTCAAGTACCCACAGTCAGTGATGGTCTGGGTGCCATGTCAGCTGCTGGTGTTGGTCCACTGTGTTTTTTCAAGGGTAGGGTCACTGCAGCTAGCTATCAGGAGATTTTGGAGCACTTCATCACCAGATTATAGGAGATGGATTTAGTACTCATAATAACGGCTGCAACCGCTCTCAAACTAAAAAGCTAATGGAGCTGTAGCTGCTGAAAAACAGGATATGTACTCTGTGCAGGTGATAGTAATGTTAATGTAGCACTTCTTAACCACTTCACCACTGAGGGGTTTTACCCCTGAGCACCAGAGCAATTTTCACCTTCCAGCGCTCCTTCCATTCATTCGTCTATAACTTTATTATTACTTATCACAATGAAATGAACTATATCTTGTTTTTTTCACCACCAATTAGGCTTTCTTTAGGTGGGACATTATGCCAAGAATTATTTTATTCTAAATGTGTTTTAATGGGAAAATAGGAAAAAATGTGGGGAAAAAAAATCATTATTTTTCAGTTTTCGGCCATTATAGTTTTTAAATAATGCATGCTACTGTAATTAAAACCCATGAAATGTATTTGCCCATTTGTCCCGGTTATAAAACAGTGTAAATTATGTCGCTATCACAATGTATTGTGCCAATATTTTATTTGGAAATAAAGGTGCATGGTTTTCCATTTTGCATCCATCCCTAATTACAAGCCCATAGTTTATAGAGTAACAGTGTTATACCCTCTTGACATAAATATTTAAAAAGTTCAGTCCCTAAGGTAACTATTTTTTTTTAATTGTATTTTTTTTTTTAATTACAAAAAAAAATTAAAAATTGGGGAGTGTGGGAGTTAATTTATTGTGTAAAACTAATGTATTTGTATATGTAAAATGCTTTAGGGTGTAGTTTTACTATTTGGCCACAAGATGGCCACAGTGATGTTTTGTTCATGCGACCTGTAAGGCCTGGTTCACATTAGCGTTCCCTGTCCGGATCCGCCTGATCGGATCCGGACTGTATATTGTACAAATGGAACGTACGTTCCGCATAGCAATGCAAAGTCTATGCGGACGTTCACATGCGTACGTTCCGTACAGAACGGAGCCGGATCGGATCCGGACTCCGGAGGCATTTCCAACATGCGCTATTTTTTGGGTCCAGATCATCCGGCCCACGCACCCAGACTGGATCCTGACTGCACCATCCGGATATAGAAACCAATGGGGAACGGAAAGCACAGAACACACTGGAGACAAACACCGGACGTTCTACCCCACTTCCTATGCGTATTTATAGCGGCCATTTCGGATGGGGACACAGGGGCCCAGCATATCTGGAGTGGAGCAGCAGTGACACACGTGCTGGAGCTGTTTGGCAGTATGTCGGAGGTGGAGGTGAGGCCTACAGCAGAGGACCTGATTCTACAGGTGCACCAGGTGCACCTTCTGCAGACCCCAACAATTTTATGGTAATTTTGTTTATTTTTTACCCCACGGATCCGGATGGCAGCCTGATACATGCCTGATGCAAACGGACCGGATCCGGATCGGATCCGGATCAGAACCGTACGGTTCCGATCCGGATCAGGTCCTGATCGGATCCGGTCCGTTTGCATGCCGAAACGCCAGTGTGAACGGGGCCTTAGCATCCTGAAGGACCTTACAGGAAGCACTATGTGGCTGGGAAAATCACAATGATCGCGCTGTTTCTCATAGAAGCAGCAGATCATTGCGGGGGCTTAGATCAACGAACGGGAATGGATTTTCCCATTCATTGACCTCCGGGCAAGCGGGCGGCGGCGTGCACGAGCTGCGGGAGCACGCGCACGAGCGGCGAGAGTGCGGACAGCGGCGGGAGGTACGGATTTCTCTGTCCCTTGATTTTATAAGGATGGAAAAAGGGATGGAGATATCCGTACCGCGGGGGGTAAAGTGGTTAAAGATTGATGCACCCGAGAGTGCAAAACAGTAGTATGTGCTTGTGGTGCTTGACCGGTGGCTTTCTACAGCGGCAAACTGCAGCTTCGTTTTGCTGCTCCGGCTGGTATATTTCCCCTATGATTGTAGCCGCTTAGCAGATTGAAAAATAAGTTTGCTGAAATGTGCACCTATATTAAATACACGATAAGACTACATCATCCGCTATTGAAAACACAATAACACTAGTAAAACATAACCGCTACATAACATACATATACATGTAACACAATACATTTAAAGCTGATATACACGATAATCGCGCCCATTTCATATAGCGGCTATTTCAAATGTACGCACCTTGTGTACCGACCCGGCCTGTACTCTGTCCACCCGATTGCCTGATTCCTAAGTCTGTATTTGATATCCAGTGTAACGACCCGGCCTGTACTCTGACCACCCGATTGCCTGATTCCTAAGTCTGTATATGATATCCTGTGTAACGACCCAGCCTGTACTCTGACCACCCGATTGCCTGATCCCTAAGTCTGTATTTGATATGCTGTGTACCGACCCGGCCTGTACTCTGTCCACCCGATTGCCTGATCCCTAAGTCTGTATTGATATCTTTTGTACCGACCCGGCCTGTACTCTGTCCACCCGATTGCCTGATCCCTAAGTCTGTATATGATATCCAGTGTAACGACCCGGCCTGTACTCTGACCACCCGATTGCCTGATCCCTAAGCCTGTATTTGATATGCTGTGTAACGACCCGGCCTGTACTCTGACCACCCGATTGCCTGATCCCTAAGTCTGTATTTGATATGCTGTGTAACGACCCGGCCTGTACTCTGACCACCCGATTGCCTGATTCCTAAGTCTGTATATGACATCCAGTGTACCGACCCGGCCTGTACTCTGACCACCCGATTGCCTGATCCCTAAGTCTGTATATGACATCCAGTGTACCGACCCGGCCTGTACTCTGACCACCCGATTGCCTGATTCCTAAGTCTGTATATGATATCCAGTGTAACGACCCGGCCTCTACTCTGACCACCCGATTGCCTGATTCCTAAGTCTGTATTTGATATGCTGTGTAACGACCCTGCCTGTACTCTGACCACCCGATTGCCTGATTCCTAAGTCTGTATATGATATCCTGTGTAACGACCCTGCCTGTACTCTGACCACCCGATTGCCTGATTCCTAAGTCTGTATATGATATCCTGTGTAACGACCCGGTCTGTACTCTGACCACCCGATTGCCTGATTCCTAAGTCTGTATATGATATCCTGTGTAACGACCCGGTCTGTACTCTGACCACCCGATTGCCTGATTCCTAAGTCTGTATTTGATATGCTGTGTAACGACCCTGCCTGTACTCTGACCACCCGATTGCCTGATTCCTAAGTCTGTATATGATATCCTGTGTAACGACCCGGTCTGTACTCTGACCACCCGATTGCCTGATTCCTAAGTCTGTATATGATATCCTGTGTAACGACCCTGCCTGTACTCTGACCACCCGATTGCCTGATTCCTAAGTCTGTATATGATATCCTGTGTAACGACCCAGCCTGTACTCTGACCACCCGATTGCCTGATCCCTAAGCCTGTATTTGATATGCTGTGTAACGACCCGGCCTGTACTCTGACCACCCGATTGCCTGATCCCTAAGTCTGTATTTGATATGCTGTGTAACGACCCGGCCTGTACTCTGACCACCCGATTGCCTGATTCCTAAGTCTGTATATGACATCCAGTGTACCGACCCGGCCTGTACTCTGACCACCCGATTGCCTGATCCCTAAGTCTGTATATGACATCCAGTGTACCGACCCGGCCTGTACTCTGACCACCCGATTGCCTGATCCCTAAGTCTGTATATGACATCCAGTGTACCGACCCGGCCTGTACTCTGTCCACCCGATTGCCTGATCCCTAAGTCTGTATTGATATCTTTTGTACCGACCCGGCCTGTACTCTGTCCACCCGATTGCCTGATCCCTAAGTCTGTATTGATATCTTGTGTATGACCCAGCCTTTATCCTGATTACCCGACTGCCTTTTCCCAGTATTGTACTATTGTTAATTGTGTATCGCTTTGTCTGACAGTCAGCATCCTTACTGTGCACAAACACTCTCCAGTTGTAACACTTGCTACTAATAAAATGTACATACTACTGTGGGGTTCCTGAGCTAACACCCCTCCTCCTTCTATAGAGGTATAGCGATCACTGTTGTGTTTATCCTACTGTTACTGCCTGTCAGCCATTACACCCTTTCTCTAGTGATGCCTAACCCTTAACCCTCTCTCTACTGATACCTAACCCTCCCTCTACCGATGCTAAACCCTAAGACCACCTTCTACCGATGCCTAAGCCATAACCCTCCCTCTAGCGAAACTAAAGGTCCGTACACACGCCGGACTGGAGGCAACGACGGGTCCGTCGTCACCTCCCGCTAGGTGGGCGTTCCAGCGACAGTCCGGCGTGTGTACAGTTTGTCTGCATCTGGCTATCTATAGGGGGAAGGGGCACATCTGGCTATCTATAGGGGGACAGAATTGGACACAATTGGAAGGGGGCACATCTGTCTATCTATAGTGGGGAAGGGGCACATCTGGCTATCTATAGGGGGACAGAATTGGACACAATTGGAAGGGGGCACATCTGTCTATCTATAGGGGGAAGGGGCACATCTGTCTATCTATAGGGGGGAAGGGGCACATCTGTCTATCTATAGGCGGGAAGGGGCACATCTGGCTATCTATAGGGGGGAAGGGGCACATCTGTCTATCTATAGGGGGGAAGGGGCACATTTGGCTATCTATAGGGGGGAAGGGGCACATTTGGCTATCTATAGGGGGGAAGGGGCACATCTGTCTATCTATAGGGGAAGGGGCACATTTGGCTATCTATGGGAGGGGGAAGGGGACACAGCTGGCTATCTGAACAACATTTGTTCAGTTGGCTCTGCCTATGACCACACCCACATTCTGGTGCAGGGCAACACCCATTTTTTGCGCAGGTATGTCCAGAGGAGGTCGCAAAAACTGTCTGTCCCCGGGTGCTGAAACCCCTAGCTACGCCTCTGTCTACACTGTGCCCAGTGCCAGATTTACCAATCACAAAACAGACAAGCAGTCTTGGATAGCGTAGAATGGCTGCAGCAGCGCTAGAATGTTTGCGGTGACTATTTACCTTCTGTCCGCAGCAGGCATGTGACACGGCCACCTCTCTGTCTGCACTTGGCTCGCTATCCTCATAGAATGATAACTGAACGGCAAACAGACACTGCCTGAGTTCACCGAACTCTACAGCCAATGTGACAACACAGGCGTGTTTATCTGTCCGCAGCCTCCACACTCCACACAGGACTCACCGGAGGCAGATGCTCAGGCATACCTCCCCACTTTTTCAGATAAGAAAGAAGGACACTTAAAAGACCAGTATCACAAAAATTGTGAAATGTAAAATACATGTAAACACATGCAACTAAGAAGTACTGTATATTTATCTCAGAGTAAAATAAGGTATAAATTACTTTTCTCCTATGTTGCTGTCACCTACAGTAGGTAGTAGAAATCTGACAGAAGCGACAAACCATCTCCTCATGGGGGATTCTCAGGGTTCCCTTTATTTTAAAAGCACTTAGTGAATGGCAGTTGTTCAGTCTAACTGCCTGTAACGATCGGTGTAACACAGAGAGGATCTGATTACCGGTGATCTGCAGTATCACCGAGAATGCAGATATATACCAGATTATTGATGATCTGCAGTATCACCAATAATCAGATATATCTCTAACCTCTGGACACCTGAGTGATAAGAGTGTCTTGGTGCAACAGTAATACTTTGAGGACCGCACCTGGAAGACAGATGCAAGAGCAGATTTGGAATACTGCTCGGCAACTGGTTCCTTCCGTAGTCTGGACTCTCCACGGGGAGGAGTCAGACAGAGAGTGGGAAGGGCAGAACGTGAGTGACACCAATGGAGAAGTGTGTCACTGACAGATCTGCGAGCTATCTCCTAACAGGAGAGATAGTTCTCGAGGTCGGACAAACCAGGTCGTTAACACACGGACAGATAAAGTACAGAGACAGGAGGCAGATGCAGAATCCAGAGACTAGCCGAGTTTTGGCAACAGAGTATCAGAATGACAAAGGTACAAAATCAGAGATTAGAAGAATTGTCAGGAAAGCAGAAGGTCATAACAAATAATCAAAAATGCCTAAGCTAAGGTGTGAGTTCCTTGGTCGTCAACACCTTGGAAACTGATCTAGAATATAATACAGATAATAACAGACTTCCTAGACTAAGGTGTGAGTTCCTTGGCCATCAACACCTTGGAAACTGGTCTAGATATGAACACAGATAATAACAGAGTCCCTAGACTAAGGTGTGAGATCCTTGGCCATCAACACCTTGGAAACTGGTCTAATAAACACAGATACTGACAAGGTCTGAGTGCTACCACGTAGTGATCGCAACGCCAGACACCAGAGGAATGGCCAGCACCTAGTATATATACACCAGCGCTTCCCAGCGCCTCCCCTAAGTGCTGGACCAATGAGAACAGATGGATTTGTCAGCTGACCGGCCTGGCACCGGCACCAATCACTACACTTTGTGCAATAAAGCTAGTGACTTTGTCACATCTTACATGCCATTTGCTAACTATTTCTGTATTATTGGTGATTCTGCAGATCGCCATATAATCAGATATAGTATCTGTATTATTGGTGATACTGCAGATCACCACATAATCGGAAACCTGTTATCTTGCTGACACTATTGTTACAAAGTGTCTTTAAAAAGAATAAAGGCCATGCTAAGAATCCCTCAAGAGGATATGGGCTAGTCCAAAACCTGTCGGTAAAGTCAGGTTTCTACTACCTACTGCTAAAGTGACAGCAACATAGGAGAAAAGTAATTTATGGCTTATTTTACTCTGGAAGAAACCTCCTTCTTATTTGTATGTGTATACATATATTTTAAAATTTTCATGACAGTTCCTCTTTAACCACTTAAGCCCAACTGGACGAACATTCTCGTCCAGTTGGGCTGCGCTCAGTCCCGCAGGCCACGTGTGCTCCCGCACACACTCTTGCCACCAGCCGTTAGCCCAGCGATCAATGAAAGGGATTCTAGATTCCTTTCATTGATTGAAGCCCCCTGCAGAAAAGCCGACAGTGTCTCATCAGATGCTGTGGTTTTTCAGTTACAAAAAGTTCCCAGTCTTCATTCTTCTTCCTGGATGCGTATGGTCAAATAGTAAAACTACACACACATCCATTTTTTAATAAATAAATACATTTTTTTACATTTAAAATGAGCTGTTTACCTCCCATACCAAAAATTACCCACATACAATTTTTAATACAAAAAAAAAAGAAGAAAAAAATTACAATAAAAAAAACCCCACAAAACCCATAGTTACCTAAGGGTCTGAACTTTTTAAATATGAATGTCAAAGGAGTATATTAATATAATTTTTTAAATTATGGGCTTGTAAATAGCGATGGAAGCAAATTGAAAAAATGCACCTTTATTTCCAAATAAAATATCGGCGCCATACATTGTGTAACAAGCAGGACAAATGGGCAAATAAAATACATAGGTTTTAATTACGATAGCATGTATTAATTTCAAACTATAATGGCCAAAAACTGAGAAATAATGATTTTTTTTCCATTTCTTTCTTAATATTCCTGTTAAATTGGAAGTAGAATAAAATCATTCTTAGCAAAATGTATCACCCAAAGAAAGCTTAATTGGTGGCGGAAAAAACAAGATATAGATCAATTCATTGTGATGAGTAGTGATAAAGTTATTGGAAAATGAATGGGAGGTGAAAGTTGCTCAGATGCAAAAAATAAACAACCCTTCAGGCTTAAGTAGTTAACTACCTGCGGACTGAGCGAGTATCAATCTACGGTGGGCGGGTGGTGCTGCGGTTCTGACCGCACGTAAACTCTACTTCCCATTCACTGCGCGCCCCCGCCGCTCTGTCCGCTCTGCCCCCGCTGCAATGTGCTGCCTCTATGACGGCCGAGCACTGTGCGCCGGGCAGGAGCCGTTTCTATTGGCTTACATGGAATGACAGGGTCAGGAGCCAATGAAAGCTGCTCCTGACCGGCGCACAGCACTCTGCCGTCGTAGCGACGGCAGAGAGTGCAGCCTGCGCGGGGACAGAGCGGCGTGTTCGTCGGGAGCGGCGGATCATTGCGGCGATTCGTCGGGAAGTGGTGGTTTGCTGGACCAGCACCCTCTGGTCCTTAAGGGGGCAGAGGGTGCTGGTCCCGAAGTGGTTATGGTACTTTAGCCCTTCTGAGTATACAAGCACTATAAGCTGTACATATACTGAATGGTGTAAAGATGATCCATCTTATTATTATTATTGATTTATAAAGTGCCAACATATTCCATGGTGCTGTACAAAGTAAGAAACAAACATGGGGTACATAATAATACAGACAATGGTAAACCTCCAATATACAAAATACAGAATGGATACAAAATACAGAATTACTCATTACAGTTACAAAAGTGACATGATGAATAAAATGTATAGCAACAAATTCCAAGATACAAAAGGGTGAGAGAGGCCTTCCCTTGGGAGCTTACAAGCTACAGGAATAGAAAAAGGGGGGGGGGGGAGATGGGGAAGTATATAATAAAGATACCTAGAGGCAGTGTGATATTAGGATATCTAGTAGTAGTGCAATTTGGCCATAGGTCAAAGGGGGAATGGCCTACCTACTTTAGAGCATATGCTTGTCGGAGGACGTGAGTTTTGAGGGCGCGTATCAAAGGTTGGAGAGCGACGGATGTGTTGTGGAAGGGCATCTTGTGACTGCAAGCCAGGAGGTAATTCTAGAGGGGGACAGAAGGTCATGTGCAGATCTGAGTTTGCGGTTGGGTTGGTATCTGGAGACTAGTGAGGAGATGTACAGGGGAGAGAGATTGTGGAGAGCTTTGTAGGTTTGAGTTAAGAGTTCGAAATGGATCCTCTGGTTAATTGGTAGCCAATGAAGAGCTTGACAAAGAGGAGCAGCAGAGGAAGTGTGAGAAGAAAGATGAATGAGATGAGCAGCAGAGTTCAATACAGACGGAGTGGTGCCAGTCGGTTAGTTGGTAGTTCATAAAGTAGTATGTTACAATGTTCCAGACGAGATATAATAAGAGCATGTATTAACATTTTAGTTGTGTCCTCAGTGAGAAAAGGTCGATGCGAGATATGTTTTGGAGCTGGAGAAGATGGGAGATGGTTAAGGAGTGAATGTGAGGTATAAAAGAGGAGGAGAGAGGAGTCAAATATTACCCTTAAAGGGACACTTAGGTCAAACAAAAAAAAATGAGTTTTACTCATCTAGGGCTTCCAATAGCCCCCTGCAGCTGTCCGGTGCTCTCGCTGTCTCCCTCCAATCCTCCTGGCCCCGCCAGCAGCCACTTCCTGTTTCGGTGACAGGAGCTGACAGGCTGGGGACGCGAGTGATTCTTCGCATTCCCAGACACATTAGCACCCTCTATGCTGCTATATGGTATAAGATATATGCTCTAGCAGCATAGATGGCGCGATTGTGGCCAGGAACGCGAAGAATCATTCGCGTCCCCAGCCTGTCAGCTCCTGTCACCGAAACAGGAAGTTGCTGCCGGCGGGGCCAGACGGATCGGAGGGAGATGGCGAGGGCACCGGACAGCTGCAGCTGGGCTATTGTAAGCCCCAGCTGAGTAAAACTCATTTTTTTTGTTTGACTTAAGTGTCCCTTTAAGCACCATGCTTTCGGATCTGAAGTTATGGGGTTGTTATTAACATTTATTGTATTTATTGTAACATATTGATCCATATGTCTTTTGGCACCAGATTCTGCCTGACTGATAGCGTATTTATGTAAAGAGCAATGTTCTACTTGACATATTTGTCAGATTACTCTTGTTTTCCTGGAGATAATCTAGGGGGGGGGGGGTCTCTGGCTGACCCCCTCTCCTCACATCATAACTGGTTCTATGTTTATTCTTTAAAAAGAATCTTCTTGTGATGAATCTGTGTATAATGTGTAATGCTGTTACCTACCCTCAGGGTAGGGGGTGCATGGCATCCAACACACAGGGCCGGACTCCTGCACAGGCCACAGCAGTGGTAGCCGTGCTTTTCACCTCGTCTGAGTCCTCCAATGATGTGTGTCCATCTTCTCACTGCCCACCTCTCGCTCTAGTGCCCGGCACCTCGATCTCCTCACCTCACATGTAATCATGTGACACAGGAGGAGAAGCAGGAACTAGAGTAAGGAGTATGTGGTGAGAGGAGGACGCACATCATTGGAGTACCCGGAGGGGGTGGGAGAAGCACTGCTATCACTGCACATATACTCTGCATATTTGCCCTGGGGAGCACAGGGCTGGGGACACAGGCATGGGCATAGCAATCACCCCTGCGACCCCTGCCATTGCAGGGGGCCCAGAAGCTTTGGGGGACCCTCCACCTCCCTCTCCCCAACCGCAAGTGCAGCCAATTAACAAGGAAACATCCCCATTCACTCATGAAAACCGTGTGCAGGAGAGTCTGTCATTTTTTTCCTTCACAGCAGAACACTCTCTGCTGCCATTCACCGGCGCCCGATCACGTGATCCGGATGGGGTTTGGGGACCAAGAGGTCCCCATGCTGTCATTTTTGCAGGGGGGACCTATTAAGTCTAGCTGCGCCACTAGACACAGGGGAGGTTGCCTAGGGACACGGGACCATTCCTCCCAACTCAGGACAGTCCAAGGCAAATCGAGATGCCAGACACCAGCAAATTCTGTATTTTTATAAATAAAAGCGGCAACTGTTTATGAACCCAATCCATGGATTCTGTATCACTCAAGATCCCTGCAGATCACTGGAGATATTTCAGTAAACCAGGTGCGCTGCGGCATAACATATGGAAGTGCGATGCGATCTGGACTTGTTCATTTCACAGCTTCATGCGGAATCGCAGTCCGTTGCCCGCCATCCTCTTCTCGTATTCCGCATCGAACAGTTCATTCTGAGAAACCAGGAAATGATCCTTCCAATCACCGACCTTCCCTGGGGAAAAAAAGGCAGAGGAAAATTTTACCTGTTACTGTCACATGTAACAGCTTTTTATGTTAATCTACACACAGTCACATAATAACAATGGCTCGCCCTTCCACCTAGCAGAGTAGGACAGGAAGCAGTGTAATTTTCACCTGCTCCCAGGCCCGGTTGTAGACTTTTTGCCGCCTGAAGCAATACATCGTATTAAGGATGCCTTCCCACAAGCTCCCTGTGGCCATCATGATCTTCACACCCTTAACAAGTGTAGCCACAAAAACACCTGATCTGAAGTATAGTCCCCTGTATCAGAGGAAGGGAAGGTTAGGGCCCCCCACAGCTCGGGCCCCCTCATAGCACAGGGGCTGCTCCCCTCTAGTTATGCCCCTGCCCGGATATTTGCGTTGAATACCTTTCCTCATGAAAGATGAGACGGCCGGGTCCATCACTGAAGATAGGTTACTATAGTTCACTACAGGGTTTTCCTTCATTATCTTGAATGATGTTTGATGTTTGATGCTCTGTAGGACCTCCTCAGAAAGATCCTTCCCCATAAAGGTCATCACTTTCTTAATCTCTCTAAGAGGGTCCTGCGGGAGAATCGGCATTGGGTGAAAAACATAAAAACAAAACCAGATTTAGAGATTGATCACTGTCTTGAGCATCTTGCTCACCTCTATCATGTCCTCGTAGAAGACATACAAGATCTTATGTTGGTCTTTGGCTTTCCACCATCCGATGACGTGGTCAAACCAGTTCCCCCAGGGCACTAAGAGAAAGGATAATATTATCACAGCATTACAGAAGGCCCTTCTGCTGGACATTGGATCTGCACGATGGACATACTGAAGCAAGGAGTGTTACCTGAGCAGTTAACTGGGTCAAGTTCAGCAACCCGGAAGGACTGGATGGGACAATCTTAATGGTAACTGAAACCAGGTCTTGAGCTGTTTGGGTTACTCACCATTTCCATTCAGGAAGCTGGAGAAGTATTCATTCCAAGGTCCAGGGTCCGGCATGGTGTTATCCATCTTTTGGAAATGATAGTAAGACACCATACAGTCCTTCGGGTTCCTGGCCACATAGATGATCTGATGGAGAAGGACACATGATTGACATTCACATATGGTGCACAACGTTACAGATTCATACACAAATTTTGTACCCTTCCTGCTGGAGCGGAGAGATGGGTTGTAAGGCTCAAAACAAATAAAACCAGTGGTCATGTGATGTGACTGTAAATGCCTGTACTACACACACTCAATGAATTGTCGCTCGACAGGGATTGAAACCACCAATGGAGCACTAGGCAAGGTAGTGAGTTTGGCTCTACCTAATGGTCCTTCTGATAATCTAAGGTGAAGAGTGATCAGTGAAGGAGGAGGAGTGAAGGTGGAGCATCATGGGAGTGATGTCACATGGTGGGTGGGGTAAGTGAATAGAACAATGCTTTAGGACATCGCTGAGCTGAAATGATCTACCAGGATGGATTGGTAGCCGAGAGGTGGTAGGGCATCGGGGCTGCCCGTACACAAGCTGGATTCTCGGCAGAGGCGGTGAGTATCGTCTGCCTCGGTCGAGTTTCATCTGGTGGGTTTATGGAGCTGTATGTCTTTCTGTCTAAATTCAGAGACCAGTTTGCCGTAGTAGAGTGGTGGCATATCATTTGGCCTGGTTCTAGATGAGACCATCGATGGAGACCTGCTTTGGAGTCTGGCACCTCCTGTTATTGTCAAACTAGATTTGTGTTAATATCTAGCTCTGGTCTGCAGCCTCCATAAAAGTGCACAATTTTTAACCTAAAGGGAAAAATGTGCCCAATTTGGGTACTTACCTTAATAGAGGGAAGCCTCTGGATGATCCTGAGGGTTCCCCGTTGTTATCCGCCATTCCAGAGCTGTGCTCTATGCAAAATGACTTGTCGATGGTTCACGCATGCGCAGTAGCATGGTCCTGCTCAAGCTTTGGCGGAAAAACTCGAGCCCAATTGGGTCGGTGCTGCTGCACAGGTGCAGTGCGGCCGTCCTTCCGGAGTCTTTGTCCCTGAATGGCTTGGTGGAAGAAGACTGGGGTAAAGTTCTGGAGGATCCCTCCTGAGGTGAGTATCTGTTCCCCCTTCCCCAAACCTCACAGATCTGTCCATAACAGATCTATTCCAATGGATGTCAGCCTTCTTCTACAAAGTCAGATAAAAGACCACTATTGCGAAAAAGTAGGCAGTTAAAATCTGACAGAACCGACAGATTTTGGGCCAGTCCATCTCATTATGGGGTATTCTCAGAGTTTTCTTTGTTTTCAACAGCATTTCCTAAACAGCAGTTGCAATGTCCATCCGAAAAAATAGCGTGCAAGTGAGTAGTGAGGTTGGCTGGTATCTGTCTATTTTGGCAGTTAAACTGCTGTTCAGGAAATACTGTTGAAAACAAAGAAAACCCTGAGAACCCCCCCATGAGGAGATGGACTGGCCCAAAACCTGTCTGTTCTGTCAGATTTTAACTGCCTACTTTTTTCGCGATAGGGGTCTTTTAAGATCTCACATCCCCCAAGCACGTCAAAAAATTTGCCATCCCCTGTGCCACCCCTTCTCCCCTGGCCTCCCAATTTATTCTTAGGGTTGCTGAATGAATTGGGAAGATCTCATTCCAATGGGAGGCAGGAGAGTTCATAATATCATTATACTGTCACAGAGGCAGTTTGGCTTTCATCTGCGGGTCACAATATTGTTATCACAGCTATGTGGTCACCAGATACCAGCATAAAAAGTGCCCCAAATGTGTACTCATCTTGCCTCTAGAGCCTTCAAAGGCTTCCCCTGTCCTTCTCCACCAATGCTGTCCCCTCCGCAAAACCGTCAACAAGGGCATGTAGACAGCATGCACAATAGCATGGTCACGCTTGGCTTTTGGGAGTAATAACCGGGCTTGATCGAGTCTGTGCTATTGGACATGTGTGGGCCATCTGTGCCTGAGCAATAGCAAGACCTGATTGGTTATTTTCGCCAGAGTTGGTCAATGTTACCATGCAAGCGCAGTGCAACCGCACTTCGGGGGTCATGGCCCTCGAACGGCTTGATGGTGGAAGACAGGGGAAGCCTCTAATTGGTGGAAGACTTCGTGACATGGGTGGTGGCTGCTGAAGCGGGCACTGGTGTAATATCTGTAATAACTCTGTACTCACACTGTCACCTGGAATACTCACAAATGAGTGTTTTGGGTGGTTAAAGTCTACGTGTGTACATATAGCTGTAGCTGAGCTGCTGGTCATTCTCTCACCTTGGTCTTCTTGTCCCAGAAAGATGGCGGCACCAGCTGGACCGGCAGATGCACTTTCAGCATACGAGGGCATGGCATGACTTTGGCGTACTGTAAGGCTGGGAGAGATAAATGAAGGCAGTGCTGGGTTACTGTACTGTGCAGGAGTGACATCCGTACACAAGAGTAATGTCCACTGGCTGTCACCTCCAGCCATCGCTGCCACCAACTTTACAGACAGATGTCGCCAGAAAACTTGGACTGGACTTTCTCTGTTTCAATAGCTTCATTTTGACATTAAAAGAAATGAAGAAGAAAAAGGTACATCCATACTCTTAAAGTGGACCTGAACTCTTATACAGGACTGAAGAAATACATAGAGAAATGCACCCTGTATAGAGGCCTGGTGCACACCAAAACACCACACCAAAGCAGATCCGCAAAATGCTAGCAGATTTTGAAACACTTTTTCTTATTTTTCTGTAGCGTTTCACCTAGCATTTTGCGGTTTTGGGAAGCGTTTTTGGTGTAGTAGATTTCATATATTGTTACAGTAAAGCTGTTACTGAACAGCTTCTGTAACAAAAACGCCTGAAAAACTGCTCTGAACTGCCGTTTTTCAGAGCGGTTTGCATTTTTCCTATACTTTACATTGAGGCAGAAACGCCTCCGCAATCCAAAAAATGCCTCACCCCGGGAGTATGCGTTTCAGCAAAACGCCTCCCGCTCTGTTGTGAACCACCCCATTGAGATACATTGACCAAGCGTATTCGCAAGCGGCTGCAAAAACGCCAAAAAGCCCGCTCGGTGTGCACCAGCCCTTAGAGAGTTTAGCTTGTCTAATTCCAACTCATTTGTGTCTAATCACAAGTTGTAATTTGATCTCTCCCATGTGTCACATGACTGCCAATGGCAGATAAGCTCATTTGAAAGCGCATGATTTTAACAAAATGTCTGCTTCCATGAAAGCAGGAAGTAGAAACAGTGCAGATTTATTGCAGGATTTGTATCAGCTCTAACAAATAAATGTTTTTCTTTAAAGGTTATTATACTGGTGTGTATCTTTTAGAGCAGAGAGTAAGTTCTGAGTTCAGGTCTGTCTTAAGGTCCCTTTTACGCTTGTCTAGCAAAGCTGTATGGCGGTCAGGGCCGGGCCGAGGCATAGGCTGGAGAGGCTCCAGCCTCAGGGCACAGTGTAGGAGGGGGCGCAGAATTCATTCAGTTGTCATTCCTAATTGTGTTTGAAGCAGAAAGAAATAAGAAAAGGGGATACATGGCAGTGACTGCAAGCCAGATAACTAGATATTAAGGTGTTGGGGAGGTTGTGGGCCCTGTGGTGCCTCTTAGTCTAATATCAATCCGTGTGTGACGGCTGGGGTGGGAGGGATGGAGGGGCGCACTTTGGTGTCTCAGCCTTGGGTGCTGGAGGACCTTGTCCCGGCTCTGATGGCGGTACCCTGTTTTGCCGCAGGGTAACGCAAAGGCAATGCAAGGTAATGGGGCCTAGCAAGCTGACGCCGTTGCACTGGTCCAAAACAAAGTCAACAGCGCGTTACCATTGAACTTCTGTGTCGGTGCAGCAGTGGTGGAAGTAATGGAAGTCAATGGTCGACGCAGGACATTTGAATGTGTTGGCAATGGCGGTGCAGCACGCATGCGTGAAATGATGGGGTTATGATGGGGATGAGGACAAACCTGCAATAAAAATCACTTACATGTTTTTCCCAGCTCCAGAAAGGGCACCTTGACGAAGCATGGAGCCCGCATGCTCTTCTGCACATCCCCCTCCAGAGAGACCAGGTCCATAATCTCCTGCATCCACGTGGTGCCTGTCCAGAGAGACCACACAGTGCTGTTACACAACATGACTCATTACCGCCATCTGCTGGCCCCTCACATTCATAGATGCCAAGCAACGGGCAGAATTGCTTTTTTTTTTTTTTTTAAATAATATTGATTTATAAATTATTTAGTCAATAATTTTCACACCTATCTTGAAAACAAAAGAGAACTTTCTCTGGTTTATTTGCTTTTCCAATACTACTTAAAGGGACTCCGAGCTCACGAAAAAAAGAAAAGTTGTACTCACCAGGGGCTTTCTCCAGCCCAGTGCTGGTCGGGAGGTCCCACGCCGGCGTCCTGGCTCCTCTCCTTCTCCCCGCTCCGGTATAGCTGACAGGCCGCAGCCCGGGCGACACTCGGTGGAGTGTCGGGCTGCAGCTTCCGCGTATGACGCGGATTACGTCACACGCCGGCCGCCTCGCGTCATCACGGCGGCCGGCGTGAAAGTACTGCGCATGCGCGCTTTAATCGCGCATGCGCAGTACTTTCACGCCGGCCGCCGTGATGACGCGAGGCGGCCGGCGTGTGACGTAATCCGCGTCATACGCGGAAGCTGCAGCCCGACACTCCACCGAGTGTCGCCCACCTGCGGCCTGTCAGCTATACCGGAGCGGGGAGAAGGAGAGGAGCCAGGACGCCGGCGTGGGACCTCCCGACCAGCACTGGGCTGGAGAAAGCCCCTGGTGAGTACAACTTTTCTTTTTTTCGTGAGCTCGGAGTCCCTTTAAGGGGAAGGTTCAAGCAAAATAAAAAAAATGAGTTTCACTTACCTGGGGCTTCTACCAGCCCCATGCAGCCATCCTGTGCCCTCGTAGTCACTCACTGCTGCTCCAGTCCCCCGCTGGCAGCTAGTTCTGCTTCTACCAGCCCCATGTAGCCATCCTGTGCCCTCGTAGTCACTCACTGCTGCTCCAGTCCCCCGCTGGCAGCTTGCCGACCTCGGAGGTCGGCGGGCCGCATTGCGTACATTTTTACGCATTCCCGCTAGTGCAGGAACATTAACACATACATTTTTACGCGTTACTGGTTCAATGCGTACATTTTTAGAGCAGCAGTGAGTGACTACGAGGGCACAGGATGGCTGCATGGGGCTGGTAGAAGCCCCAGGTAAGTGAAACTCATTTTTTTATTTTGCTTGGACATTCCCTTAATTGCAACATAATTGGATGATTTGTCCAACGAGTGGCAATGTTATCAGTTAGTTACAGTGAAGTAAAAAATATATTGGACAGCGCTACAATATAAGGATGACTATCAAATCTATAAGAAAGTTGTTTAAGAAAATATTTCTCATAAAAGGTTCAATAAACTTTCAATAAAATGTCCAATTATCTTTAACAAGTTCTCATAGCTTCTTTTGCGTCTGTGCTCTAAAGGAAGGTTCAGTGGTATACCCTTAAAAAGTCTCTGCAATATCAGTAGATAGCGCTCCGCTCGTTCACCACATCACACCAGCACATACCCCATAAGAGTTGCACTCACCTGTCCCTTATGACCACTGTGAGATTGGTCAAATATCGCTCTGTATATGTCCAGCCCCTGGTCCGCGGGTCTGCATATCTGTAGATGAGTTCTCCAGGTCTTAGGTGGTGACGCTCTCCCAGTTGATGTGATAAGTCTCAGTACCTCATAAAAAGACAGAGGTCACATAGCATAATTCCGTTTGGGTAAATGAATTTTATTATTAAACACTACTCACAGAGTATGGCAGTGGTAACAGCGTTTAGAGTGGCTCCACCCGATGCGTTTCGTCACATGTGTGACTCATCAGACACCCCTAATGAGTCACACGTGTGACGAAACGCGCCGAGTTGAGCCTCGGACGAGCAAGAAGTTCTACACGGAGTGGACAGAAGCCGTGGTTACATGGAAATCCTAGCGAGCCTGTCTGGGAGGCACGGGGGATAGCCCAGTAACACTCTAAACGCTGTTACCACTGCCATACTCTGTGAGTAGTGTTTAATAATAAAATTCATTTACCCAAACGGAATTATGCTATGCGACCTCTGTATTTTTATGAGGTACTGAGACTTATCACATCAACTGGGAGAGCGTCACCACCTAAGACCTGGAGAACTCTTCTACAGGTCTGCAGACCTGCGGACCAGGGGCTGGACATATACAGAGCGATATTTGACCAATCTCACAGTGATCGTAAGGGATGGGTGAGTGCAACTCTTATGGGGTATGTGCTGGTTGATGTGGTGAACGAGCGGAGCGCTATCTACTGATATTGCAGAGTTTCAGTGAAGTGTAACTTTGTGTTATGAACCCTTACTGAGGCTTTTTTTAACTAGTTTTCTATTAGTGTTGGAAGTATCAACAGGATTAGTACCTAAAATGCAGTATACTAAAGCAACCACAAGATGTCACTGTTAAATGTAAAGTGCTGCAATGATCTCTATGGTATTGTGATTTTCTGTATTCTCTCTGTGTTCCTCTCTGTTCTAAGCAAACGGCACTTCCTGTTGGTTCTATATGATCTATCTCTGCATGTTTTTCTTTAGTAAAGATTTCTAACTTGCTATACTGAGCTCCTATCTATGTGTACAGAACACTATTCTCCATCAATTAGTTTTATGAGTTGAATGTTTAACTGCAGGTATGGAATCATGTGTTTCTTTAAAATTTGCTAATCTATTTCTCTCAGCTGTTGTTTGATATTTGTCCTGAACAAATGTAACTAAATATGTATGGTAAGTTTGGTCAAAGGAACCCAAACATTTGAACAAAGCTGCAGGTTTTTAGTAGCCTACTGAAGTGACATGTGACATGATGAGATGAGTGAAGTGTACTTATTATTATTTATTATTATTATTTAGTATTTATATAGTGCCGACATCTTCCGCAGCGCTGTACAGAGTATATATATAGTCTTGTCACTAACTGTCCCTCAAAGGAGCTCACAATCTAGTCCCTACCATAGTCATATGTATATATTGTGTAGTGTATGTATTGTAGTCTAGGGCCAATTTCTGGGGAAGCCAATTAACTTATCTGTATGTTTGGGATGTGGGAGGAAACCGGAATGCCCGGAGGAAACCCACGCAGACACAGGGAGAACATACTTATAGCAACAAACCTTCTTAGAACTTGTATGTGTTCCCTTTTTCTTTTTCATTGCAAGGGCTAACAAATTACTGCTTTATCTGTGTAGCTGCGGCTCTCCTAAAAAAACTTATCAGAGGTCATAAAACATCTGTTTGCCACTGCTGACAGCAGGATAGTGATGAAAAGTTCAACAGGCCATCATTTCTCTGTGTGGGAGCTGCCTTGTCAGTGTGATGTTATGCTGCCTGGTTGGCAGTCACAACCTCTGCATCCTCTATTGCTACGTTACTGGCTCCTGGTCCTTGCTGATGGAAGACACCCACACCCTTTGGCTTTGTAAGCCTTGGGCTCCCTCATCTGCCTTCAAATCTAGGATATCCCCCACCTGACTTGGGGTACGAGGCCACCAAGATGTCATCCTCCCGCGCTTGGAAGTTGTAGATCTCGTCCCACTCATTGCAAGTGTCTTGAAGTATGGGGACACCATCGATCTCCCCCATATCGGGCGAGTAGTCGTCCATTTCCCCCACAATTTTCTCAATGATGCCTGGATCCATCCTAGACAAATATAAACAAAATGTTTACAAAGTACAGTACAGTAGACCGTTTACCTGCAGCTTAAAGTGGATCCGAGATAAACTTTTAATCATTGCATAGTTGGGTTCCTTTCATATAGTTTATAGGGCATCAGTGGCGTAGCTAAGGAGCTGTGGGCCCCGGTGCAAGTTTTACAATGGGGCCCCCCAAGCACTCTGTACATAACGACTGATATGGTGCACCAGAACCTGCCAAGAACAACCACAGTGTCAGAGGTGCAAGCAGGAGATGGGAAACAGTGTGTTAAGGATTACTACTATTTAAAGCATCTATAGAAGTGATTTTTACCAATACAGGACCAATAGAGAGCTAATACTGTGCTTGAGGGAGGGCCGCCATCCTCCGCTGCCCACATCTACGAGAACTGGCTCCCCGCTCTGCCGTCAGTCGGAGCCAGTCTAGCGTAGCAGAAGTGCGCTCTTTGCGTATCTCTGCAGCAGCCGCTGGAGAGATACGTAGAGGGCGCACTTCTCCTGCGTAGCCCGGCTCAGATGACGTCAGTGACGGGAGCCGGTTCTCCTAGATGCGGGCAGCAGTGGATGGCGGCGTGGGATCGATCAGCGCGTATGGGGCTGGAGGAAGCCCCAGGTATATATATAACATCTTTTTCATTTTCCGGTCTAGGTTAATCTCTGGTTTACTTTAAAGTGGATCCGAGATGAACTTTTACTCATTGCATAATTGTGTTCCTTTCCTATAGTTTATAGGGCATTCCTCAAGCCAAATACTTTTTTGTTTTAATACTCTAATTCCCTATAAACTAAATAAGCCCCACCCACAGTTTTCAGAGAGCCTTGGCAGGAGCAAGGGCTCATGGGAGCTCAGTCTGGGCAGGAGGAGGGGGAGGTACTACTAGCCAGAGATTTCAGAGGCAGAGGGGAGGAGGGAGGAGGAGGGGGATTAGGTTTTTTTCAGTCTGAGTGCTGATGGTGCAGATAAGCCTGCCTCTGTGTAATGTTTACAAAAAACATGGCTGCTGTCATTGTATCACAGGAAGAAATTAACATATTCTATTCTATTAAAGCAGTATGCAGACAGATTTGCTGTTTAAGCCATCTAAACTGTACATAACATATATAGACAAATTACTTGTTATAGTTAGTTTTTCATCTCGGATCCGCTTTAAGGTGGCTACTAATGACCCAATCTTTTTCATCCAATTTTACCAAATCTATGGAGTAGAAGGGTAAACTGAGTAAATACCGTATATTGAATGGATAATTTAGGCAGTTACCTTATATTACATATAAATGGTAAGATTGGATGAAAAAGATTGGATCATTAGTGGCCAGCTTAAGAGCCATGTAGCAAGGACTTATGGGAGCTCAGTCTGGGCAGGAGGAGGAGGAGGTTACTAGCCAGAGATTTCAGAGGCAGAGGGAAGGAGGGAGGAGGAGGGGGAGTGAATACCTCACAGGCTGACTTGAGGGTTGGAGATGTTATCAGCTTGCCTGTGTAATGTGACAAGCAAAACAAGGCGGCCCTCATTGTATCACAGGAAGAAATAATCATAAACTGTTGAAGCTGTTTGCAGCTAGATTTGCTGTGTAAATCTAAATTTTAGATAAGATATATAGACAAAATACTTACTATAGTTAGTTTTTCATCTCATATTTAATAAGCTGACTGCAGAAGAAGTGATGTCACCACCTTGTGACAGATCAAGGGTACTACAGGCTTTTCACATAGACAAACGTTGGCTGCTAACATTATTATGATTTTCTTAAAGTGGAATAAAACTCTGACATAACATTCAATAAAAATGTGTTTTTCTACTTTTTATTACCCATACAGTTACCATATTTGCTTTTGTACACAAGTAATATTGTCCATTTAAAAATTACAAATGATATATTAAAATCTTCTAGTGAGCTCTGAACTGTTTATATGCTTGAAGCAGAGAGGCCTGGTGCACACCAAAACCGCTAGCAGATCCGCAAAATGCTAGCAGATTTTGAAAAGCTTTTTGTTATTTTTCTATGGCGTTTCAGCTAGCGTTTTGCGGGTTTGTGAAGCGTTTTTGGTGTAGTAGATTTCATGTATTGTTACAGTAAAGCTGTTACTGAACAGCTATTGTAACAAAAAACGCCTGGCAAACCGCTCTGAAGTGCCGTTTTTCAGAGCGGTTTGCGGTTTTCCTTTACTTAACATTGAGGCAGAAACGCATCCGCAATCCAAAATCTGCAGCAGCCCGGGAGTATGCGTTTCTGCAAAACGCCTCCCGCTCTGGTGTGCACCAGCCCATTGAAATACATTACCCTAGCGGATCCGCACCCGCAAGCGGATTGCAAACAGCAGCGGAAACGCTCCGGTGTGCACTAGGCCAGAGAGCTTGTTTTCAGTTGTTGAGGGTTGGCCTCAATTCACTAAGATCATGCTGGAGATAATAAGGCAAGAGAAAACTTACCTCCACACAGTGAGAGAGTTATATTATCTCTTCATTCCATTACGTTACCTCCTCTGTAGTTAATTTACTTCCTCTGTAGTTATTTTCACATGCAGTTAATTAACAGCCTGTCTTTAACTCTGGAGTTATTTTAAGGATTGAAGAGTTAACTTAAAGACAGAAGAGTTAACTTTAGGTTTGCCTGAGGTAAAATGTTTCCTGAATACTACATGCCTTATCACCATGGTAACAACTCTAGAAACGTTATTAAAGACAGGAGATAAGCTTAGTGAATTGAGGCCAATGTAACAACTGAAGAATGTAAACAAAGAGAGTGTTATCATCTCTTCTGGATGCGGATCATAAGCTGAAGGGGCTTTTCGTGGTAGAACAAAGTGCTGTGTTTAACTGTTTGAATGCCATTCTGCTGCAATTTTTTTTTCTGGTAGTAGGTTTAAGGCTGTAAGGAATCTTTTACAGCAAAGAAGAAATGCTGAGTTTCAGACCTCTTTACTAAACTTTATTTATAAAGCACTGAGTTATTATACAGTGCTCTACATTAGATAGGAGAGACAATACAACATTGAACAATATAACACAAAGACATAACTGCATTAAACAAAAGTACACAACATAGGGAAACAATAAACAATGACGCACAAATTGGACAAATATACAAGTCACTGAGGTCCACATGGTGGTGGTGAAGAGCACACGGGGAGGAGGGCCCTGCCAAATAGGCTTACAATCTAAGGGGTGGGAGAGTGGAATTTATAGGGGGGGGTGGGGGCAGTTCAATGGGGGGTGGCCTCCATATCACTCTCACCCCGAGTTCCCTTTAACTACTTCTCGACCGCGTCACGCCAATGGGCATCCCCAGGACCGCCTAACGCCGATCGGTGTAATGTCCTTGGGGCGTGGTTTGCGGGAGATCACGCGCGTCGATGCGCTGCATCCCTGCGCCTTCAGTCTCCCAACGTCGATCGCCGCTAGGAGACTGTTAGATGGCAAAACCGCCCTCTATTTACACTGTACAGCACTGCAATCTAAGGCAGCACTGTATAGGGGACAGCCGTGTGACACAGCCGTCCCCTCCAGAGGCAGGGAAGTGATCGGCTGTCATAGGCTGAAGCCTATGACAGCCGATCACGCTGATTGGCTGGCTGGGGGAGGGAGTGGGAACCACTAAAAAAAATAAAATAAAAATACACCTCTGTTTGTGGGGAGAAAATGTGTGTGTGATTGGGGTGGTGGGGAATCACTTGTGTGCTGATTTGGACGGCCCTGCAGCGAAGCCTTAAAGCTGCAGTGGCCTAATTTGAGAAAAATGGCCTGGTCTTTAGGGGGGTTTAACCTTCTTGCCGGTTATCCCGAGCTCAGCTCGGGGTAACCTGCGCAGAAGGATTTCTCCTGCCCCGCTGGGCCGATTTTCCCAATTTTTTTTTTACTGCACGCAGCTAGCACTTTGCTAGCTGCGTGCATATCCCGATCGCCGCCGATTCGCCCCCCCCCTCCAAACCCCTTGCGCAGTCTGGCCAATCAGTGCCAGGCAGCGCTTAGGGGTGGATCGGGATTCCCTCTGACGTCCCGACGTCATCCCCTGCAGGAAATCCCGTTCTGAACGGGATTTCCTGCTTACTCTGATCGCCGGAGGCGATCGGAGTGGGTGGGGAGATGCTGCTTTTCAGCCCTGGGCTCGCTACATGATTAAAAAAAAAAAAAATTAAAAGTGCTGCGCCGCCCCCTTGCCGTCAGAATTGGAATGGAAAGGGGGTTAACACTGTGGTCCTCAAGTAGTTAAAGAGACACTGAAGCGAAAAAAAAATTATGATATGATTTGTATGTGTAGTACAGCTAAGAAATAAAACATTAGGGGCAAAGACATAAGTCTAATATTGTTTCCACTACAGGAAGAGTTAAGAAACTCCAGTTGTTTTCTATGCAAAAGAGCCATTGAGCTCCATGACTTTCAAAGTCGCAGAGAGCTCTGTCTTCTAAAGCTTATTATCTCAAGTGTCTCTAACGGTATTGTTTTTTTTCCCTGCAGAGGACAGGTCAAAAGTTCATTGGCCTGCTCTGTAAAATCATTTAGAATGCTGAGTAGTGTGTAAACTGCAAATATTAGAGAATGATGCAATGTTATAAAAAAAACAATATAACTGAAAATAAAGATATGAGAATATTTTCTTTGCTACTAAAGTTCTAGTAATTATTCGTACTACACAACCAATTCATTATATCATAATTGTTTTTCACTTCAGTGTCTCTTTAACACAGGTGCAGTGCAGCAGCCCGCTGGCAGCACCAGAGCTCCTGATTAGGTATGCAGCCAGGACACTATCTGCATGGACTTTGTGTGGGCTTTATACACTCCGGCAGATCAACTGGGTTTCATCCAAAAATTGACCTTGACTTTTGTATCAACATTAGTGAGCTGGCTGATGGGAAGAGCTAACTGCTTTTCACAAGATGCAGCAGAAAAGTATAAGCACTTATAAGAACTATGTAAATGTGCACAGAAAAATATACAAAGGAGGGAGGAGGCTCTGAGAGTGTCAGCTGTGTGGCCAGCATAGGTGCTTCACCTATTTGATGTGAAAGAGGAGCTGTCAGCCATACTATCTCAGAATTCAGAAAAAAACACACATATATAAGTACAGGAGCGTAATTACAAATCACTGGGCCCCCCTGCGAAACTTTGGATGGGGCCCCCCAGCTGTCGTTGCTGGAGGAGGAAGCGCTGATGGTAGCCCGAGGTGAGGGAAGGGGGTAGTCAGCCCCCCCCCCCCTTTGCTGATTGTGCCTGCTTCTCCCCCCTCCTGCGCTGCACCCCTTCCTGCCCCTAAATATGGCTCTGGAGTGCCCCAGATCCAGGGGGCCTCCTCAGGCTTCTCACCCTAAGGGCCCCCCTGCGGCTGCATCCCTTGCAGGGGCTATTGTTTGTATATAAGTAGATAAATACTTGCTCCACCTACATATGTATGGCAATGTCCACATTTTGATTTTAGTGATTTTTCTATTGTAAAAAAAAAGAGAAAAACCTTCTTAGGAGTCTCCATTTTAAGTGTGGCTATTTTGAAGCCAATCCTGATGTCATTTCCTCGCTTACTCTCCTCTGCCTGATTGTGTATGCATTGCCCTCCCTCCACTATAGAAAGTGCATGGTCTCAGCATGAGAAATATTGGCCAATCAGAGAGGAACAGAGGTGTGGGAGGTGAAAACAGGTGGGAAAGAGGCTTCAGCCAATCAGGCTGCATTAGTTAAGTCTGAGGGAAAGTAGAGAAGCAAGAAATGACAACCCAGCATGCCCTGCAACATCCTTTGTGCATACCAAATTTTGTGTGTACCAAATAAGAGTCAGATAAACTGGGGAATGATCATTTATCAACAAGAAAAGTAATAGTGATTTTAACTTTTAGATTGCCTGTGTGAGGAAACGCGGAAAAGCCGCCGCGTGTGCCAAGAGCTAGGCGGCTGACTCCGCGTCCTACGCGGCGGTTTGCACGCGTCTGGTTGTGTGGTGGAACGCAGAAAAACCGTCGCATGTCCTGACAGCAAAGCGGCTGTTTGCATGCAGCAGCGTGTGCTTGGTGTGGCTAGGTCTGTTAGTGCACCTAGGCAGATGGAGAGCTATGCTCGCGCGGGCCTGAATTCAGGACCTTTATACCTGCATAGGAAGTGTCAGCTGATCAGGAAGGTCAGCTGATTCCTGCAGGACTCATGATTGGCTGAATGGTTCGAGCGGGGCAGCAGAGTCCAGCAACTATATATTCTGCTGCTTATTCAGTTGCTGGTTGTCTGGCGTTGCGATCACATATGTGGGAGCACCCAGATCCGTAGTCAGATCCATAAGTGTGCCGGGACCAGGTGGAGCTGTAATCCTACACTTAGCTAGATTCTGTTGATAGCTAAAGTACTAGTTTGATTGTGATTATCTGTTATGACCTTTGCCTGCCTTGACTATTCTCCTGAACTCTGATCTTGTACCTCGATATTTCTGATACTCTGTTGCCGAACCCCGGCTCGTTCCTAGACTCCTCCTCAGCCTCCTGATTCTGTACCTCGATATATCTGATACCCCGTTGCCGAACCCTGCCTGTATTTAGACTCCGCCTTTGTCTTCTGATCTTGTACTGTATCTGTCCGTGTGTGTACGACCTGGCTTGTCTGACCTCGAGAACCGACCTTACCGTTAGAGGCGGTTCCTCGCTCTGTTAGCGACCCTTCGTCCTGAGGGTTACTTTCAGACAATCCTTCCTACTGTCAGTCTGACTCCTACCGTCTTGGAGAGCTCAGGTCTGCAGAAGGAATCTGTGCAGTACTCCTTGCTGCACTGAGGCCTAGTCCTTGAAGTGTTACTGTTACACCAAACACTACACTCTACTCAGGTGAACAGAGGTTAGCTAGTATATCGGATTATCGGTGATACTGCAGATCACTTATAATCTAGTATATATCTGTATTCCCAGTGATACTGCAGATCACCGGTAATCAGATCCTCTCTGTGCTTCACCGATCGTTACAGCCTGGTTAGCATCCATATTACTTGTTTACAAGCTAATAATAAAGAATGACTTTTGATTTTATGGCTGACAGTTACACTCTAACAAAGGTGCGCTGACACACCCACATACACGCACGCACGCACGTAGATAGATACAAATATTGTGATCATCAAAGTTGCAATAAATATGCCAAAAAGTACTAAAACGGTGCACAATGTGAGGTTTTTTTTGCATTCTTGTATGTTTGCCAAATATTTGCATGTTTTTCCGTTTTTCAAGGGACAGGCAGCCTATTCGGCCAATCAGAGTGCGGGTATCATGTCCTTTAATGTCACTGGACCCGAAGGGGCTCAGGGCGGGACGAGTGGAGCACCCGTTATTGACAAGGAGTGGGCGTAACTTACCAGCGCTCGCTATGCTGCATTACTGATTAAATAGCGCTCTTTATGTTAGTGAATCAACCTCAATATGAGACTCTTTTCTTTGCTGCTAATGTTCTATTCCTTAGCTGTACACATACAAATCATTATATCATTTTTTTTTTGCTTCAGTGTCTCTTTAAGACTAGGTTCACAGCGGGAGTTGTACAGCGCCACGGAATATGTTGGCGCTTTATAAATAAATAATAATAATAGTAGGAATACACAACAAGTGTCAGCGCCAAGGCAGAAGGCGACCGCAGCCGAGATGGTTCCAGCTTCTTTCTTTAGCTGATTCTACTCGAGTGTTGACCGAGGTGACCGAGGTGGCCGAGGCACATCCGTTGAAATCATTTGGATTGTGCAGCTGTTCTACTGTTGCAGAATTAAATCTATTGGAAATCTATTGGAAGTCGATCTAAATGCATTATTGGACCATTTGATCCAATGTAACTCTATGGGCCATCGATCGAAATCGGCCACAAATCGATCAATGGCTGAAATCGACCAGTGTATGGGCCCCATAATACTTTCAGCCATAGCCCCTGAACAAGCATGCAGCAGATCAGGTGTTCCTGACATTATTGTCAGATCTGATAAGATTAGCTGCATGATTGTTTCTGGTGTGATTCAGACACTACTGCAGACAAATAGACCTTCAGGGCTGCCAGGCAACTGGTATTGTTTAAAAGGAAATAAATATGGCAGCCTTCATATGCTGCTCACTACAGTTGTCCTTTAACACTCGTCTGTATCTAGGACAGTTTTCCCGATTTCTTTAACTCAACTTCCAGCAATTGAAATAACTGAGAATATTCAAAAAATTGCTCTAATTCTGCATATCGTGTGTTACCATCGTATTCCTACTATTGAATATATAAGGTCAGCGCAGGTCTATAGTAATACAGCTTTCGTCATTTTCTGGTATACAGGATCTTCGAACAAAAAGGTAAAGAAGCAAGGCTTACCAGATTCCAACAACCCACATTATAAGGTTGTAAACGAGTTTGATAGATGGTCCGCAGAACTTTCAAATGGTGTCGTTTCACCAGCGATGTTGCACACCACAGATTCCTCCGGAATATAGTAGATGTCCTGAGGTCGCAGAGACTCGCCAAAGGGGAGCCCAGTAGGATAGTGACATGAAAGAGATGTACGGCACATCTAAGTGTAAACCGTCTTTATTACATAACAAGTAAAACAATTTAAAAACAAGGATAAAGGAAAACTCACATACGGGGCCTGTGCACTGGGAGCCCCGAAAAAGTAGCGTGCATAAAATGGTCAATAGAAGACCTCAAATAAAATGGTGCCGCCTGTCGCCTCCCCGACCGGTTTCGCAATCTTGCGTCATCAGGGTCATCCCTGTACACCAGAAAATGACGAAAGCTGTATTACTATAGACCTGCGCTGACCTTATATATTCAATAGTAGGAATACGATGGTAACACACGACATGCAGAATTAGAGCAATTTTTTTTAATATTCTCAGTTATCCCAATTGCTGGAAGTTGAGTTAAAGAAATCGGGAAAACTGTACTAGATACAGACAAGTATTAAAGGACAACTGTAGTGAGCAGAATATGGAGGCTGCCATATTTATTTCCTTTTAAACAATACCAGTTGCCCTGCAGGTCTATTTGTCTGCAGTAGTGTCGGAATCACACCAGAAACAAGCATGCAGCTAATCTTATCAGATCTGACAATAATGTCAGGAACACCTGATCTGCTGCATGCTTGTTCAGGGTCTATGGCTAAAAGTATTATGGGGCCCATACACTGGTCGATTTCAGCCATCGATCGATTTGCGGCCGATTTCGATCAATGGCCCATAGAGTTACATTGGATGTAATGGTCCAATAATGCATTTAGATCGACTTCCAATAGATTTCATTCTGCAACAGTAGAACAGCTGCACATCCCAAATGATTTCAACGGATGTGCCTCGGCCACCTCGGTCAACACTCGAGTAGAATCAGCTAAAGAAAGAAGCCTGCACCATCCAAGGCTCTTTTACGTAGTTTATTTTCAGACGGTCTTCTAATCCAGCAACGTATCGGAGCGTAGGACATGCTCCTTTGTCCAGCTATGACAGTCTCCAAGCTTTTGATGGTGCCGGCTTCTCTCTTTAGTAAATCTGTTCCTAGTGTGTGACACACATCAGATAGATTCCTGTCAGATTCCACTTGACAGGCATCTGACAGAACTCTATCTGATGGTCGAATCTGCTGCAAATCTATCAGTGTATGGCCAGGATCAGCAGAAGAGCCAGGCAACTGGTATTGCTTAAAAGGAAATAAATACAACGGTTTGCAAAAGTATTCGGCCCCCTTGAAGTTTTCCACATTTTGTCACATTACTGCCACAAACATGCATCAATTTTATTGGAATTCCACGTGAAAGACCAATACAAAGTGGTGTACATGTGAGAAGTGGAACGAAAATCATACATGATTCCAAACATTTTTTACAAATCAATAACTGCAAAGTGGGGTGTGCATAATTATTCAGCCCCCTGAGTCAATACTTTGTAGAACCACCTTTTGCTGCAATTACAGCTGCCAGTCTTTTAGGGTATGTCTCTACCAGCTTTGCACTTCTAGAGACTGAAATCCTTGCCCATTCTTCTTTGCAAAACAGCTCCAGCTCAGTCAGATTAGATGGACAGCGTTTGTGAACAGCAGTTTTCAGTTCTTGCCACAGATTCTCGATTGGATTTAGATCTGGACTTTGACTGGGCCATTCTAACACATAGATATGTTTTGTTTAAAACCATCCATTGTTGCCCTGGCTTTAAGTTTAAGGTCGTTGTCCTGCTGGAAGGTGAACCTCCTCCCCAGTCTCAAGTCTTTTGCAGACTCCAAGAGATTTTCTTCCAAGTTTGCCCTGTATTTGGCTCCATCCATCTTCCCATCAACTCTGACCAGCTTCCCTGTCCCTGCTGAAGAGAAGCACCCCCAGAGCATGATGCTGCCACCACCATATTTGACAGTGGGGATGGTGTGTTCAGAGTGATGTGCAGTGTTAGCTTTCCGCCACACATAGCGTTTTGCATTTTGGCCAAAAAGTTCCATTTTGGTCTTATCTGACCAGAGCACCTTCTTCCACATGGTTGCTGTGTCCCCCACATGGCTTGTGGCAAACTGCAAACGGGACTTCTTATGCTTTCTGTTAACAATGCCTTTCTTCTTGCCACTCTTCCATAAAGGCCAGCTTTGTACAGTGCATGACTAATAGTTGTCCTAGGGACAGAGTCTCCCACCTGAGCTGTAGATCTCTGCAGCTCGTCCAGAGGCACCATGGGCCTCTTGACTGCATTTCTGATCAGCGCTCTCCTTGTTCGGCCTGTGAGTTTAGGTGGATGGCCTTGTCTTGGTAGGTTTACAGTTGTGCCATACTCCTTCCATTTCTGAATGATCGCTTGAACAGTGCTCCGTGGAATGTCCAAGGCTTTGGAAATCTTCTTGTAGCCTAAGCCTGCTTTTTCTCAATAACTTTATCTCTGACCTGTCTGGTGTGTTCTTTGGACTTCACGGTGTTGTTGCTCCCAAAATTCTCTTAGACAACCTCTGAGGCCCTCACAGAGCAGCTGTATTTGTACTGACATTAGATTACACACAGGTGCACTCTATTTAGTCATTAGCACTCATCAGGCAATGTCTATAGGCAACTGACTGCACTCAGATCAAAGGGGGCCGAATAATTATGCACACACCACTTTGCAGTTATTTATTTGTAAAAATGTTTGGAATCATGTATGATTTTCATTCCACTTCTCATGTGTACACCACTTTGTGTTGGTCTTTCATGTGGAATTCCAATAAAATTGATTCATGTTTGTGGCAGTAATATGGCAAAATGTGGAAAACTTCAAGGGGGCTGAATACTTTTGCAACCCACTGTATGGCAGTATCCGTATCCCTCTCGTTACAGTTGTCCTATAAATCTCTAAAAACGTATTTGTTCCGACAAGCATATGCGCTACCCTAGGCCACTTCCCTTTGTCCTAAGACCAAATTGCACTCCTACTAGGTATCCTAAAACACACTGCCTCTATATATTTTTTGTACACTACCCCTCCTCTTGTCCCCCCCCCCCCCCCCATTCCCCTTAGATTGTGAGCTTGCAAGGGCAGAGCTCTCTCCCCCTTTTGTGTCTTGGAAATCATTACACATTTTATGCATCAGGTTACTTTTATCACTGTCATTACCAATTCTGTATTCTGTATGTTGTATCATTTTTTGTATTTTGTCATTAATTATGTATCTTGTATATTAGTGTACATCATTGTCTGTATTATTATGTACCCCATGTTTGTTTCTTACTTTGTACATTGCCACGGAATATGTTGGCGCTTTATAAATCAATAATAATAATAAGGCCCCGTTCACACTGCACTCGTTTCCATCCGCTTTTTGGAAACGCGTGCAGGAGGCCGACACGCACGACATCAGACAGTGCATAGAGTGCACTGTCTGAGGTTCACACTGCATGCGTTCCGGACCACTGCGTCCGAGAACGCATGCTGCACGCATTTTTTGCAAAAACGTGCGGCTGACCCATTCACTTTTCAGTGATGGGATCAGCCACGCAACACATACGAACACAGATGGCGTGCGTTCGCATGCGTTGCGTTCCGCACGCATGGCCGTCCGCGTTTGTAATGTGCACTGGGCCTAAAGGGCCCCAGTAGGCAGAGGGTTACCAGGCTATGCTGCTACTCCTGAAATTCCACCTCAAGGTTTCCTGTTACATGTCTGAGATGTCTACAGGAACCTCTTCTGTTTTTGAATGCAGCATCACACTATGAAACCTCTGGGTAAAGTAACAGCACTGATTGCAAGCTCCCGTGCCAGCCTGCGTCTCCCACCACTACAAGGACACTGATGATGAGGAAGTTTGGGAAGTAACTTCCTGCCCCCAGCACAACAATGACAGCCCGGGATGAGTAGAGAATATTGCCAAGATGATATCACACTTACTGGCTAGTGATTAGATCCAGATGTGGGGAGACTTCCTTATCCTCTCCTGTAATATCTCCCAGCAGCAGCAGCCGTACACAAGCTCCTCCTGTGTCTATAGTTTAACATACTGTAATGTTACTGACACATGCTATACGCACACATGACGGGTCTGCCTCCAAGCGAGGCCTTCCTATAGCATGGAGAAAAGAAGGAATTTTTCAATCCTCTTGGGACGTAATTCCAATCACAATTCCTCATCATTTTGCTGTCGTTTTGTAAGGCTGGCTTCACAGCGGGACGTTATAGTCATGCGTTATAAAGTCATATAACGCTGTTTACTGCACTGCAATGTTAAGCCTATGCGACGTTCACAGTGTGATGTTAGGGTTGTAAATTGTGCGTTTTGGTAACACACTTCTGCAATGCCTAACCTCTAAACGCAGACGTTAACAGATTCAGAAAAGCATACTTTTCATTGCCTGTATGCTTCACTGTATCTACTGTATAATGCATGCGACATTAATGTGGTGCTAATGTGCAGTACAACTTTTTGCGTTGTAATTTTGCGGTGCGCATCACAACACAACATCCTGCTGTGAACCTAGCCTAAAACGATTTTAGCAGTGATTCCTGACATTTTTTGTATTGATTTTATTTCAGTGTTATCGACCGCAAAAGCAAATGCGATTAAAAATGTACATTTTTTTTGTTACGGTTCAGATAGTAAAAACAGCAAAATCACTTTTGTACAGCGGCAGCAAAGTGATTTTGCAGCGGTCCTATACTTCGCATTAAAGGAATACTGTAGGGGGGTCGAGGGAAAATGAGTTGAACTTACCTGGAGCTTCTAATGGTCCCCCGCAGACATCCTGTGCCCGCGCAGCCACTCACCGATGCTCCGGCCCCGCCTCCGGTTCACTTCTGGAATTTCAGACTTTAAAGTCTGAAAACCACTGTGCCTGCCAAGTCTATAAAAGTATGGCCACTTTTAGCTTTAAGACTGTCTGAGTCATCAGCTGCCAGTGGAGTTATAAGTGAGGAGTACAACGTAGTAATAGGACCTCCCATACCCCAGGTTCAGAGTATATGGACATGCTTCAACAACACCTTCACACTGCTGAGTACTTCTTTCAATGGTAAGGTTCCTCTAAAAAGGCACTTTTCATCAGTATTGGTGGCAAAAAAAACCTTGTCAAACTGCTTACCTTGGTCTGATATGTGGGAAAGCCAGAAAAGATGGAGTTGCCAGTTACGCGTCGGTTTGATATTCTGCAAAGACATTGGAAGTGGAGTCTGGTCTGAGATAGGTCCCGAAAGGTGGTTAATTTCCACAATTAGGGCTGGTCGGAAATGTCCTTTACCAATTTCACAAATATTCCAATTTCTGCTAATGGCAATTTCCGTTTTTCTGAATTCTGAAATTGATTTCCAAATTTCCGATTTTCTTTTTTGTCGATTTCTGAGGAAAATTTTACTAGTGATTTTTTTTTTTTTTACATCAGAGAATGCAAAAAAAAAATCGGAAAAGCAGAAATTGGAAAAAAGGAAAAATCAGTCTTGTGATTTAATCTAGAATTACCGCGGTGATCCGATTTTTGCAGAAAAATTGTGCATTCTCTGATTGGTCCAATGCTTCTGAGTTCTGTGTTTGGGCTAAAGTTACCGAGTTGCGGTAAATCGGATTTCCGAGGAATTCCAATTTCCGTTTTCCGAATTCCGATTGGAAATGCCGTTTTCTGATCAGAAAAGTGGAAATAAAAAATTGCGCAGAATCAAATTAGCTTCCCTATAAAGAAGTCACCCGCAACATATGTCAAGGGAGGCCGGAGGGGCTTATACAAGGGGAGAACTTCAATATGAAGAGCAACGCAAACGTACCTTCACCGATCCTCAACAGATACTTTGTGAACAGAGTACCTGAGTCAACCCCACTGGAGTATGATGAACATGTGCTGAGTACTGCCCATTCTACCCATCTCTTACGCAAACATGTCATTCTCCTCAGGAGCAGGTGCTTCTCCTGTAAACAGAGAATATCCGGGTGCACCTCATCTACCTGTCTAAATACCAGTGCTCTCTCAAAACTATCGTTCATTCCGGGACATACATTTTATGCTATCTACAGACATTATAACTGCAAGAAGATCATCGATAAGGCTGGTCCCATAAGTACCAACATTGTAAGACTTCTGAGAGCCGAGCGCCGAAACTGGGCGCTGTCATAGCAGCAATGCTATGATGCGCGCCCCGCGTAGCGTTAATTCGGGGCTCTGGCGGCTGCCAGACCCCGAATTACATCTCCCTCCGAGTTGCGACAACTCGGAGGGGGAATAGTATTTAACGACGCCTCGGAGTTTAGCAGCAGTGGGGAATGCCATCATTCAGCTCTCCCCGTGCCGAACTGAGTGGCGCCGACATAATATGCACCATAGGATAATGGCCAGTGCAGATCTGTGGATAGGTTAACCCAGTGGTTCTCAAACTTTTTTGGGTGAGGGCATTGAAATTTTTTCAAAGCACTCCTTGCAAAAGCAACTACCGAAATGGTGTTACAACCCTTATTACGTCACACACAACACACACACACACCACCCCAGTTCAGCATCCTCCCTCCAAGTTGTCAATGACTGTCTCCCCTTCGTAACGCCGCCTTTAATAATGCAGCATCACCTCAGCACCGCCTCCAGATTGTAAGTAACCCCCTTTAGCTGGACAAACAATTCCTTACCTATCCAGACTAAGGCACACTGACCTGTCTCTCCATCCTGATTCCCTTGATGCCCAACTTCAACCATGGCTGCCAGGACCAGGGTGTGGAGTCCCTCTGTGCATAGAACTTCCCGTAACTAACATTCCATACAGATCACCTGGCAGAACTAAAGATGTCACCACCAGTGATACATTTCAGGAGGTAAATCAGGGAGAGGAAAGATTTTACAATGGGAAAACACTGACAAATAATCTATAAATGAATATTGTAAAACATAAGCAATGTTATTAATTATACCATTTTCACTACAGTTCCTCTTTAAGGGGCTCGAGCCATCTGGTACTAAAGTAGTTAACATCCCGATTCCCGACAACAGATGAACCAAAACAATAACAACATCCAGGAAACTCCTGCCCACAGTGCTGAACACAGAACCATTGTAACAGCACAGCGGTGTATATCCCAAACAACGATAACAGGACAAAACATCAGCATTCAGCAGAGACGTCTTATGAAGACCAAGATCATCGTGCCGAGCCAGGCAGAGCAGTAGCAAGGTATAGGACTCATTAATAAAATATGTAAATGCAGAAATAGATGCACACGCCCCTGAAACAGTAACTCCCCCCACCCCCTGAAAATCAATTGCTAAGTTGGTTAGTGGTCACTCAGTAATACGTGCCCGTTGAGATGTCAAACATTGCACCCACTCGTCATCACATATTTCAAGGGACATAAGGTCTAGTATCATTAGACTGTGACCAAGGTGGAGACATTAGACTCTGACCATGGTAGAGACATTAGACTGTGACCATGGTAGAAACATCAGACTTTGACCATGGTAGAGATCTTAGACTGTGACCATGGTAGAGACATTAGACTGCGACCATGCTAAAGACATTAGACTGGAACCATGGTAGAAACATCATGGTGACCATGGTAGACACATTAGACTGGGACCATGGTAGAGACATCACACTGTGACCATGCTAGAGACATCAGACTGTGACCATGGTTGAAACATCAGACTTTGACCATGGTAGAAACATTAGACGGTGACAATGATAGAAACATCATTGTGACCACCGTAGAGACATTAGACTGTGACCATGGTAGAAACATCACTGTGACCATGGTAGAGACATCAGACTGTGACCATGGTAGAGACATCAGACTGTGACCATGGTTAAAACATCAGACTTTGACCGTGGTAGAAACATCATTGTGACCACGGTAGAGACATTAGACTGTGACCATGGTAGAAACATCATTGTGACCATGGTAGAGACATCAGACTGTGACCATGGTAGAGACATCAGACTGTGACCATGGTTGAAACATCAGACTTTGACCATGGTAGAAACATTAGACTGTGACAATGGTAGAAACATCATTGTGACCATGGTAGAGACATTAGACAGGGACCATGGTAGAGACATTAGACTGGGACCGTGGTAGAGACATTAGACCGTTACCATGGTAGAGACATTAGACTGTGACTATGGTAGAGACATTAGACTGTGACCATGCTAGAGACAGCAGACTGGGACCATGGTAGAGACATTAGAGTGTGGCCATGGTAGAGACATTAGAGTGTGACCATGGTAGAGACATTAGACTGTGACCATGGTAGAGATGTTAGACTGTGACCATGGTTGAAACATCAGACTTTTACCACGGTAGAAACATTAGACTGTGACAATGGTAGAAACATCATTGTGACCACAGTAGAGATATTAGACTGACCATGGTAGAAACATCATTGTGACCATGGTAGAGACATCAGACTGTGACCATGCTAGAGACATCAGACTGTGACCATGGTTGAAACATCAGATTTTTACCATGGTAGAAACATTAGACTGTGACAATAGTAGAAACATCATTGTGACCACAGTAGAGATATTAGACTGTGACCATGGTAGAAACATCACTGTGACCATGGTAGAGACATCAGACTGTGACCATGCTAGAGACATCAGACTGTGACCATGGTAGAGACATTAGACTGTGACCATGGTAGAGACATCAGACTGTGACCATGGTAGAGACATCAGACTGTGACCATGGTAGAGACATCAGACTGTGACCATGGTAGAGACATCAGACTGTGACCATGGTAGAGACATCAGACTGTGACCATGGTTGAAACATCAGACTTTGACCATGGTAGAAACATTAGACTGTGACAATGGTAGAAACATCATTGTGACCATGGTAGAGACATTAGACAGGGACCATGGTAGAGACATTAGACTTGGACCGTGGTAGAGACATTAGACCGTGACCATGGTAGAGACATTTGACTGTGACTATGGTAGAGACATTAGACAGTGACTATAGTAGAGATGTTAGACTGTGACCATGGTAGAGACATTAGACTGTGACCATGGTAGAGACATTAGACTGTGACCATGCTAGAGACAGCAGACTGTGACCATGGTAGAGACATTAGACTGTGACCATAGTAGAGACATTAGAGTGTGACCATGGTAGAGACATTAGACTGTGACCATGGTAGAGATGTTAGACTGTGACCATGGTTGAAACATCAGACTTTTACCACGGTAGAAACATTAGACTGTGACAATGGTAGAAACATCATTGTGACCACAGTAGAGATATTAGACTGTGACCATGGTAGAAACATCATTGTGACCATGGTAGAGACATCAGACTGTGACCATGGTTAAAACATCAGACTTTTACCATGGTAGAAACATTAGACTGTGACAATGGTAGAAACATCATTGTGACCACAGTAGAGATATTAGACTGTGGCCATGGTAGAAACATCATTGTGACCATGGTAGAGACATCAGACTGTGACCATGCTAGAGACATCAGACTGTGACCATGGTAGAGACATCACACTGTGACCATGGTTGAAACATCAGACTTTGACCATGGTAGAAACATTAGACTGTGACCATGGTAGAAACATCATTGTGACCATGGTAGAAACATTAGACAGGGACCATGGTAGAGTCATTAGACTGGGACAGTGGTAAAGACATTAGACCGTGACCATGGTAGAGACATTAGACTGTGACTATGGTAGAGACATTAGACTGTGACCATGGTAGAGACATTAGATTGTGACCATGGTAGAGACATTAGACTGTGACCATGGTAGAGACATTAGACTGTGACCATGGTAGAGACATTAGACTGTGACCACGGTAGGGATGTTAGACTGTGACCATGGTAGAGACATTAGATTGTGACCACAGTAGAGATGTTAGACCGTGACCATGATAGAAACATCAGACTTCGACCATGGTAGAAACATCATTGTGACCATGGTAGAGACATCACACTGTGACCATGGTAGAGACATCACACTGTGACCATGGTAGAGACATCACACTGTGACCATGGTAGAGACATCAGACTGTGACCATGGTAGAGACATCACACTGTGACCATGGTAGAGACATCAGACTGTGACCATGATAGAGACATCAGACTGTGACCATGGTAGAAACATTAGACTGTGACAATGGTAGAAACATCATTGTGACCATGGTAGAGACATTAGACTGTGACCATAGTAGAGACATTAGACTGTGACCATGGTAGAAACATCATTGTGAACATGGTAGAGACATAAGACTGGGACCATGGCAGAAACATCATTGTGACCATGGTAGAGACATTAGACTGGGACCATGGTAGCGACATTAGACTGTGACTATGGTAGAGACATTAGACTGTGACCATGGTAGAGACATTAGACTGGGACCGTGGTAGAGACATTAGACCGTGACCATGGTAGAGACATTAGACTGGGACCATGGTAAAGACATCAGACTCTAACCATGGTAGAAACATGAGACTTTGACCTACCTAGGTTGCCTGGTGGAGGATCTTGATCTGCTGGGGAGTCACAGAAATGCACTTTTCAGATCATTAATGATTGTTGTGGATGAAAATCTAGAGTGTGAACAGGTGTCCCCAGGGCCGGCCCGCCCATGAGGCGGGGTGAAACGTTTGCCTCAGGCGGCGCTTCTGAGGGGGCGGCACCCGCCCGTCCGTGGGTGTGGAGTGCCGCCCGAGCTGGAGGTAATAGCGGGCAGGAAGGGGGTATTGGGGCTAGCGGCGGGGAGGGGGGTCGAACCCCCCCCTCCCTCGCCTGGGTCCCCCGTCCTCCGCTCCCCTCCAGCTTGTTATGCGCGCTGGCTGGCTGGCTGCAGCTGTAAGAGGCAACGGGCGGGGATCACTCACCTCTTCCTCGTTCCAACGTGCGCTCCACTGACGGCACTTCCTGCGGCGTAGCAGGAAGTGATGTCAGTGGAGCGCAGGCTGAACGAGGAAGAGGTGAGTGATCCCCGCCCGTTGCCTCTTACAGCTGCAGCCAGCCAGCCAGCGCGCATAACAAGCTGGAGGGGAGCGGAGGACGGGGGACCCAGGCGAGGGAGGGGGGGGTTCGACCCCCCTCCCCGCCGCTAGCCCCAATACCCCCTTCCTGCCCGCTATCCCCTCCAGCTCGGGCGGCCCCCCCACACCCACGGGGGGGTGGGGGGGGGGGTTCGATTTCTTTAAAGTTTGCCTCAGGCGGCAAATGGTCTAGGGCCGGGCCTGGGTGTCCCATAAGGTCTTTTTGCAAAAAGAGTGTGTGCACCAATCACCAAGTGAACCCTAATATACCTGGCTTAGCTGATGAGGCCTGATTAGCTTATTCATGAGGCATAGCTCCAGCAAATCTGCATTCGCTTTCGCATGCCAGGATATGCAGGGTTTTGCCAACTAACTCACCGCAAAATTTTTGCCCTGCGGGGGATTAGTTTTAGCACTTATCCAGCATTTAGCACTTATCCAGAATTGCCACGTGGAGGCCCCCCCAGGATCCCACTGCTGGCCCCCCTTTTCCTAGGATCCTGGGGGGCCTCCACGTGACGATCCTGGATAAGTGCTAATTGCTGCGCGAACTAATCCCCCGCAGGGTAAACATTTTGCGGTGAGTTAGTTGGCAAAACCCTGCATATACTGGCATGCGAAAGCGAATGCAGATTTGCTTGAGCAGTGTCTCATGAATAAGCTAATTAGGCCTTATCTGCAAAGCCAGGTATATTAGGGTTCACTTGCTGTTTGAGCACACACCCTGTTGGTAAAATGGTCCCATAAGGTCTGTCACCTTCTCTCCTCTTCATCCTATCCAAGCCAGAAATCCTTGATGGTACTGCACTACCCACAGTGAGTCATCATTGACATAAAACAGAAGGTGTCCTAACACTCAGCATTGTGGAACTCCTCAGAAGCCATGCCCCCCTACCCCCATACCTACCAGGTCCTAGGCCAATGCTTGTATGCCTAGTGACTGATCAGGCTCTGATAAACTCTTTCAGAGACCTACATGGCTCTAATGTTAACAGCAGCCCTGTGTTAAATCTTGGTCCTGATTAGTCCAATACATCTGCGACTTCTAAATTTATTATACTGTATATACTGGATATACGTCGGGGATAGCTGGATATGTTGTAGTAAATCAGGCCCGGTGTGAAGCATTGGTATAACGCTTGGTAATGCAATGTGATCTGGGCTTGTCCATTTCACAGTTCCATGCGGAATTGCAGTCCGCTGCCCTCCATCCTTTTCTTGTATTCCGCATCAAACTGTTCATTCTGAGACACCAGGAAATGATCCTTCCAATCACCAACCTTCCCTGAAAAAAAAGCAGAAGAACATTTAGCTTGTTACTGTCATGTGTAACAACTTTTTTATGTTGGGGATTGGTGAAAGGGAATATGTGTTCCTCGAGCCAATCAAAGTGTCTGGGAATAAATGGACATGACTTGAATAATGAACCATGTCCATTCATAAAAGTGAAAGTAAAAAATGCAGTTAGAAAACAATTCAATACTTCCTTGTAACTTTCAGGAGATTTTATAGCGCCAGCTGCTGGCCCAAAAATAAAATTAAACATAAACACTTGTTTAAAAAAACAGTTAAAAAATAAATACAGTACATAAATAGTCACTTTAGGGTCAGAGCTTTTTTTAATATGTATGTAATGAGGGTATATTACTGTTATTTTAGCAAATAAGGGCTGCAAGGCCGAAAGCTTGCTTATTTTTATTCATTTTTAGTTAGCCAATAAATGGTATCATCCTGATATAAAACTTCTTGCTTTTACTGATGGCTAAAACGGTATAATATCCTACTGCTAAATTAAATTTAAAGGACACCTGAAATGAGAAGGATATGGAGGCTGCCATATTCATTTCCTTTTAAACAACAATAGATGCCTGGTGTCCTGCTGATCTCTTTGGTTGTAAATTAGATACCGGAAATAAGCATTCAGCTAATTCAGTCACACTTCAGTCAGAAACACCTGATCTGCTGCATGCTTGTTCAGGGTCTATGGCTAAAAGTAATAGAGTCAGAGGATCAGCAGAAAAAAACAGGCAACAAGTAATGTTAAAAACAAAATAAATATGGCAGCCTCCACATCCCTCTCACTTCAAATAAAAGAGCTCTGCACCTGGCTTTTGAAACCCCACGAAGCGTGTTGCCTGTGCTTATTAGAATGTGTTATATTTATAATATGAATTTGTCATTATTGCGGTTAGCCACCTCCCTGTTTTTCTCTTTTATTTGTTTTTAACTCGGTTTCATACACTCCTGGGTGCCTCTTACCCACTGTGTGTCTCGAAGGAGAACGTTTGGCCAAATCTTCTTAGAGGGGCTCAGATGGAAACAAAAACACCCAACAGAGGTTCTGTTTCTTCCCCATTCCATTCAAACCTTAAAAAACATTCTATGGCTTTTGATTTTTGGATGCTGATCCTGGCTGGGATTGAACCCTGGTCTCTCATGTCGGAGGCAATGCCCTTAACCAGTATGCTCTAGCTCCTAGGTTCTCAACGTGTGGTACGCGTACCCCAGGGGGTACTTCTGATGGTTCCAGGGGGTACTCAAGCTTGATATACTTAACCAAGAATATCAAATTTACAGTTTTAGAAAAAGATACATCTTATTTAAACAACAAGTTAGTATTTTAGCTAATTAAAAGCAATAGTAAATGCTTGGAAATTGTTTAGAACCAATTATCATGTACTATGATTAAATATATATTTTGTAAGGGGTACTTGTGATAATGTTTACTATGCTAGGGGGTACTCGGTGAGTACAGGGTTTTAAAAGGGGTACATACCAATAAAATGTTGAGAAACCCTGCTCTAGCTGACACACTATTTTCAGCTTTTGATTTTTATTGTCCTAAAAAATTATTCAGTGCTCCTCTTTGTCTTTTGGCACCGTAAAATGTTCCAAGTGTTGGAGAATAGATATTGCCATCACAAGATATACTTTGTGACTAAAGGCCAGCGAAAATAAGATTTAGTTTCCATAACACAACTGATTGTCTGTCCACCTTGACTTAAACATTTGCCATGTGCTGACCAAAATGACCAGTCTGCATGGCAGTCTTAAGATGACACTTTATTCTGTAACCTAGGTTCTCAACAGGTGGTACAGGTACATGAGTCCCGGTTATTCGAAACTCAACTCACCAAAAGTCTCAACTAACCAGCACAAATCGCTGTAAGTACTCACAGTGGTGAAGGCCAACTTCTTAGACTGTTAGTGGGCTCTGCCGTGCTTATAGACAGGGTTCCACCAACCCCCTCCCCCCCCCCCCCCCCAAGTTGTTATATACTTTTACTTACTGTATTTTGACATGTAATACAGAGTTCAGGGTATGTACTGTATATAGAGTGAGGTATAGTGCTGTATTAGCTGGGCCTATATTACAGAGATCATGGTATGTATATAGAGTGGTGTATAGCGCTGTATTAGCTATGCCTATTTTTAACATTGAGTATCCAGCAACCGAAAAGCACATTTATTGAGCGGGGGGGGGGGGGGGGAGGGAGGGGGAACGACACTAGACTACCTGGGAATACTGTGGGGGGAACCACCAGATTACCAAGGAATACAGTGGGGGGAGCACTAGACTACCAGGGAATACTGTGGGGGGAACCACCAGATTACCAAGGAATAGACTACCAGGGAATACTGTGGTGGATGGAGGAACCACTAGATTACCAAGGAACATTGTACTGGTAACACTAGATTACCAGGGATTAAAGTGGGGGGGTACACTAGACTACCAGGGAATACTGTGATACTGTGGGGGGGAGGACCTCCAGATTACCAAGGAATACAGTGGGGGGAACGCTAGACTACCAGGGAATACTGGGGGGGGGCCACTAGACTACCAGGGAACACTGCAGGGGCAACACTAGACTATCAGAGAATACTGTGGTGGTTGGGGGAACCACTTGACTATTAAAGGATATTGTGTGGGGGGAGTGGGAGTAAAGGGCACACTTTGGAATCTTTGGTTCTGATGCTGAACAACCTTTTCCCAGCCCTGGTGTCACTTGATTTTATGTTACTGACAATAGTGGTTACTTGGCCAGTGCAGTCATTTATAAAGGGGTACATGTTACAATAATGTTGAGAAATAATGTTCTAGTCTAGAAGGTCCAAACCACATGTGTTAAAGATTAACTGCAGGGAAAATAACGTAATGAAAAAAAAGTGCTTAATCTTTGCAATAATTATTTACAAATTATTTAGTCAGTGTTTGCCCAGTATGAAGTCTTTCCTCTTCCTGATTTACATTCTGACATTTATCACATGGTGACATTTTTACCGCTGGCAGGTGATGTCTGTGGAAAGAGATGCTGCTTGCTTTGCAACAAGGCTCCCACAGTGTGATGTCATGGTCCTGACATCACACTGTGGGAGGGGTTTCACCCCAATATCAGCCATACAGAGCTCCCTGATGATCCATTTGAGAAAAGGAATAGATTTCTCCTGGGAAAGGGGGTATCAGCTACTGATTGGGATGAAGTTCAATTCTTGGTCACGGTTTCTCTTTAAACATTGGTATTTGGGTTAGGTACCTTTTCTCATAAAAGTTGAGACGGAGAGGTCAAACACTGAAGGTAGGTTAGAGTAGTTTGCGACGGGGTTTTCCTTCATTATCTTGAATGAAGTTTGATGTTTGATCCTCTGTAGAACCTCTTCAGAAAGGTCCTTCCCCATGAAGGTCATCACTTTCTTAATCTCTCTAAGAGGGTCCTGCAGGAGAATTGGATGACATTTTTTGTAAAAGAACAAAGACAGAGTTAGAGATAGACCATTGGCTCATGCATCTTGCTCACCTCTATCATATCCTCGTAGAAGACATACAGGATCTGATGTTGGTCTTTGGCTTTCCACCATCCGATGACGTGGTCAAACCAGTTCCCCCAGGGCACTAAGAGAAATGGTAATATTGTCACAGCATTGTAGAAGACACTTATGATAGAATCATATAATTTTGAGCTAACGCAGGCCAGATGCAGTGGCGTAACAACCGGGGGAGGGGGGGGGGAGTTATGACCCTTGTAAGGTGCCCCTTCCATGGATGTGAGGTCACCAGGGTTAGGCAAGCGAAAGGGTCTCAACATTTGGAGGGCCCCAGCAAAGTTTTGGTGGGTGACTCCATGAATTGTAGTTATGCCCCTGACAAGATGTGTTAAAGGAATGATGTCTCCCTGGTATTAGACCTTCACCAGCAGCTATTCTGTTACCCCAACTGATGGATCTCTGAGAGGAATCGAGGATCTATTCTAATAACCTGCTACAGACTCTAGCTTTGTACTGCTCACTGCAATACAAAGCTATGGAGCCTCAATCTTACAATCGATTGATCTTGCTTAACCCAACACCCTCCTCCAGCAAGGTATCAATGTTCAATTAACTAAACCAGAGACAGATTAAGGTGAAATGAGCCTAGGCGAGACAGCAGGTTACCGTATATACTCACATATAAGCCACATTTTTGGGACGAAAAAAGCAGGGCTGTGGAGTCGGTACAAAAATCTTCCGACTCCAACTCCGACTCCTCAGTTTCTGAAACCACGACTCCGACTCCAACTCCGACTCCGGGTACCCAAAATTGCTCAGACTGACTCCTCGACTCCGACTCCTTAGTCTAATACTTAACAGGGCTGTGGATTTTGTACAAAAATCATGCGACTCCGACTCCTCAGTTTCTGAAACCACTTGGGGGGGGTTCTTGGCTTATATGCGAGTCATGTATGTAGTGACCCCCCCTCCCCCAGTTAAGCACCCACCGCATTGTAAAATGAAAAGCTAGGCAACAATGGCCGCGTGTTCCCCCACCAGTCGTGCTCACTGTTTAGTGCTGCACATTCGAGCAGGTGGCCATGTTATCCCCCCCAGCGCGCCGCCAGACATGAATGTCTGGCATCTTTGATGTATCCGCTGTGTCTCTCTCTCTCCCCGAGTGTCTCCGCAGATGTGTGCAAAGTAAAGTGGCTTAATTTGCTTATCGCCGAGCCATCGACATTCCTCCGTAACTGATGTCCGTAGAGCTCTGAACAAAATAATTAAACATTAATCGAGAGGCCTTCTAATAGAATTCCATCAGATACAATGTTTATATTGAGCATAACATCAAAAGTCTGTTAAATAGTATACAGTACATTATGTAATTCATTACCTATATATATATATATATTAACCACTTGAGGACTGCAATGTTAACCCCCCCTAGTGACCAGGCCATTTTTAGTTAAATAGGCAACTGCAAATTTAAGGCCTAGCTGGAGGGCCGCACAACACAGCACACAAGTGATTCCCCCCCGCCCTTTTCTTCCCACCAACAGAGCTCTCTGTTGTTGGGGTCTGATCGCCCCCCTCCCCCCCAGTGTTTGTTTTCTTTGTAATAAATATTTATATTATTTTTAATAAAATCCTGCTTTTTTTTACTAACTTTATTACCCTCCCTCCCCCCGCCAGCCAATCAGCGCGATCGTCTGTGATAGGCTTCAGCCTATCACAGCGGATCGCTTCCCTGTGTCCCAGGGGGACAGCCGTGTCACACAGCTGTCCCCAGTACAGCGCTGCTGCAGATCACAGCGCTGTACAAAGCAATTAGACGGCGGTTTTGCCGTCTAAGCCGCTCGGAGCCCGAAGGCAGGGCGGAGCTCCACCCCCCCGAGCAGCCAATTGGCGTGGAGCAGTCGGCAAGGAGTGGAGGTATCCATAGGTAGGGTAAAAAAAAAGTTTGTAACACCCTGGATAAAAACAAACACAGAGACACTGAGAGCCCCGATGGTGCAGTAAGTCACGGCCATAAGAAAGTGTTGTAGAGTCAATGACGTACTGACGACAGAGGAAGGTTGCAGAGGGGCAACCAACCACTGTAGGCAGGTGGAGATGTACAAACCCAACTCCACTCGGGTGATCAGCCAGGCTGGATGCGTTCGCTCTCTTGGTACAAAAATTTCTAGATGGTTGCAAAGGTGGTGTTAGGCCACCTGGTCATTAGATTACCCCTCCCGAAGGAGGGTTAGTAACACAAAGGGGGAGAAATAGGAGCCCAAGGTATGATAAAACTATGTTAAAAGCAACTCAAATGAAAAAAAGTTTGAGCTGGCTTACCTCAATGATGACACGTTCAAAATAATTAGTATTGTACTTTAATATGCATTTGACAACGAGTTTCGCTGGTCTCAGCCCACTTCCTCAGGCTGAATACAGTACCAGAAGAAAAGCCAGGGTTTGAGGCGCCTCTTTCTCCCCCATTCTATCTTTAAGGTCATACTGTACATCAAGAGGCTTCGACAATGTGAGCAGAACTTGTATCAATTAGGAGAAGTGCTGAAACATACGGTCCTTTTTCTGTTTAGAAGAAGAGACAGGGAGGATTTATGGAACAACTATGAAGGGGCGGAGCATCAAAGTTTTGATACTGGGCCCATAATTTGCAGTTACGCCCCTGAGGAACAGGATTTCATGGGAGTTAAAACCAGGTCTCAAATGGTACTCACTATTTCCAGTCATGAAGCTGGAGAAGTAATCTGTGAATGGCCCCGGGTCCGGCATGGTTTTATCCATCTTTTGGAAATAATAGTAAGACACGATACAGTCCTTTGGGTTCCTGGCCACATAAATGATCTGATGGAGAAGGACACGTTATGTTGGCACTCATAGACACAGTCATCTGGTACACAAAAGTGCAGAATAATATACAAGTGTTTTTTTTTATTTGTATTATTTTACTTTTCCTGTTGGAATAGAGAGATGGGTGCCCCCAGTATAGGTAGCCAGTATAGTTCCCAACAGTATATGTAGCGAGTATACTTGCTCTAAGTAAAGGTAGCCAGTATAGTTGCCCCCATTATAACTGCTGTACACCTATACTAGGTGCCCCAGTATAGATAGCCAATATAGTTGTCCCCAGTATAGGTTAGCCAGGTAGGTGCCCCCAGTATAGGTAGCCAGTATAGTTGCCCCAGTATATGTAGCCAGTGTAATTGCCCCCAGTATAGATATCCAGTATAGTTGTCCCCAGTATAGGTTAGCCAGGTAGGTGCCCCCAGTATAGGTAGCCAGTATAGTTGCCCCCAGTATATGTAGCCAGTGTAATTGCCCCCAGGTATAGGTAGCTAGTATAGTTGTCCCCAGTATAGGTTAGCCAGGTAGGTGCCCCCAGTATAGGTAGCCAGTATAGTTGCCCCCAGTATATGTAGCCAGTGTAATTGCCCCCAGTATAGATAGCCAGTATAGTTGCCCCCAGTATATGTAGCCAGTGTAATTGCCCCCAGTATAGATAGCCAGTATGGTTGTCCCCAGTATAGCTTAGCCAGGTAGGTGCCTCCAGTATAGGTAGCCAGTATAGTTGCCCCCTGTATATGTAGCCAGTGTAATTGCCCCCAGTATAGGTAGCTAGTATAGTTGTCCCCAGTATAGCTTAGCCAGTGTAATTGCCCCCAGTATAGGTAGCCAGTATAGTTGTCCCCAGTATTGGTTAGCCAGGTAGGTGCCCCCAGTATAGGTAGCCAGTATAGTTGCCCCCAGTATATGTAGCCAGTATAATTGCCCCCAGTATAGGTAGCCAGTATAGTTGCCCCCAGTATATGTAGCCAGTATAATTGCCCCCAGTATAGGTAGTCAGTATAGTTGTCCCCAGTATAGGTAGCCAGTATAGTTGCCCCCAGTATATGTAGCCAGTATAATTGCCCCCAGTATAGGTAGCCAGTATAGTTGCTGTCAGTATAACTGCTGTACACCTGACCCACCCCCTGTACACTTACCCATGCGCTGTTCTTTGGCATGCCTGTTGCACACGTGTGCTGCAAACAAACCATGAGGGTAAATGCCTTCAGGTCTGCAGACAGTTACTCGAAGTGATCATGTGAACTGGATATTTTAGGTAACATAAGTCTGCCTGAGCTGCCTGTCGGTCTCTCACCTTGGTGTTCTTCTTCCAGAAAGATGGTGGCACCAGCTGGACCGGCAGATGCACTTTCAGCAGACGAGGGGAGGGCGTGACCTTGGCGTACTTTAAGGCTGGGAGAGATGGGAAAGGCAGTGCGGGTTACTGTACCGCAGTGATAGTGTACCATGTAGCAGAAAAGGATTAAGATGAAATGAGGTCCTAGGCAAGATTGAACTTTTTGCCTTCCCCACCGCTGATGGTCACCTGGCTTTTTTTGTTAGATTTGGTGGGGGCTAGTATCTACCAGGCTCCTAGATGAGATGAGAGTAAGTTGCAAATTTATTGTAAATTGCATGCAGATCAATGCATGCAGATCCCACTGTTGCTTCCAGTAGCCCCGGATTTGTACATCTTACTGCCCATGGCTCACTGTCACCAATCCCTCCCCCAACCACCCCGCCTGTTCTGCCTCTGTCCTGTGTGCTTATGATATACGCTGCATACTGGGCTGGTGGAGCACTGGATGGGGAGTGCGCGTGGAGACATGGGGGGAGGAGGGGGGAGATAACACCTCTGTAATGTGAAAACAGGGCAGCCCCTGACCATGTCTGTGACCAGTGTGGTTTATACAGTATGTTTAGGAATTAAACTGCCTGGGTTTGCCAGTCCACTGCCTGCCCCTTCTTTCCTGGTGCCCTAGGCCATGGCCTATGTGACCTTGTCTCAAAACTGGCCATGGCAGCCAGTGACACCTGTACTGGTGAGATGGGATCGATTTGCCAGTATATTTTCAATGATCCCAAATAGGGGCGTAACTAGAAATCACGGCCCCCCATGCAAAGCATTGAATGGGGCCCCATCCCACCTTCTCTCCATGGCCAGACTCCTCAAGCATTACTACAGGACACAGCCCTTGGGGAGGGGTAGAGCTAGTGGTAGAACAGGCTGTACAGAAGACTCTGCTGCACACTGACCGGGAACGGTCTACAAATCTTTGTTTGAAAAACTTTGTATGATTCCTTATCAGTGGCTGAGCAGATGCAGTCATTGGAACAAGTGAGCAAGGAGCGCAAAGTTTTTTCTCTCCTTGCCCTTAGTTTTTCAGTCTGTCAGGACAGGGCCCCCTCGCGGCTGCATCCCTTGCAGGGTCTATTGTTACGCCTCTACCAAAGGATTCGCAGGGGGGAGATGATATGAGATTCAGCTATTTTTGCCTGCAGTTATGCGGTAAACTATTACAATCCTTCTCTCTGGGTCATACCAAATGCAGGAAATGCACAGGTCCCAACTGTCCCTTTTTTGGAGGGACAGTCCCTCTTTGGGAGCCCAGTCCCTCTTCCTTCCTCATTCCCCCCTCTTTCAGGACTGATGTACAGATCTGTGTAAATATATGTATTTTTCTACTGAAATATGTGTTTAATAGACTCTAAATGTTATTTCTATCATTGAAATTGATATATTTCTTATTTTCAAATGTTAAAATGAAGGGGAATTAATGATGTAAGAGAGGAGCAATGTGCTCTGAATGATAAAACTGTGTCTTTATTCTGAATTCTTTCTGGTATCAGTGACTAGGGGTGTGATGGTGGTGGTGGGGTGGTTACGGGTGTGATGGTGGAGGTGGGGTGGTTAGGGGTGTGATGGTGGTGGTGGGGTGGTTAGGGGTGTGGCAGGGGCGGGGCTTAAGTGTCCCTCTTTCTTATATAAACAAGTTGGGAGGAATGGAAATGCACCTGAGAGCTGAAAATATCAAATTCTTTGCACTTACATGTTTTTCCCAGCTCCAGAAAAGGCACCTTGATGAAGCATGGAGCTCGCATACTCTTCTGCACATCCCCCTCCAGAACAATAAGGTCCATGATCTCCTGCATCCATGTGGTGCCTGTCAAGAGAGACCATACAGCGCTGTTACACAACCTGACTCATTACCGCCATCTGCTGGCTTCTTGCAATCACAGGTACCTGACTACTCAATGACCCACTCCACTGATTTTCTTTATCAGGGGGGGGGGGGGGATGGTCAGAGAAAGGAAGGATAACAATGATATTTACTAGTCCATGGCGCTATCAACTCTGCTGGGGAGTGAGTGGATGTCTACATTTTGGGGTTATGGCTGCATGACAGGGCCGGGCCGAGGTACAGGCGTGAGAGGCTCCAGCCTCAGGGCGCAGTGTAGGACGGGGCGCACAACTCTTTCAGCTATCATTCCCCTATTGTGTTGGAATAATGAAAGGGGATACATGGCAGTGACTGCAAGCCAGATAACTAGAGATTAGGATCTTGGGGGCCCTGGGGCAACTAGAGATTAGGATCTTGGGGGCCCTGGGGCACCTCTTAGTCTAATAGCAATCAGTGTGTGACGGCTGGGGTGGGATGGATGGAGGGGCGCACTTTGGTGTCTCAGCCTCGGGTGCTGGAGGACCTTGTCCCGGCTCTGGATGCATGGAGAGCTACCATCTTGCTTGTATAATGTAACAACTTACCCACAGAGCTTATGTTTTACAGTTGCGTTTCTTACACCTGCTGGTACAGAGTACCTAGCAAGCTCATGGTGAACCAGAACTCCTAGGAGCGTGTAACGGTCTACAATGGACCAAAAAGCCCTCTTAATAAAACACTATGGAAAACAAAAGTTTGCTTTCTTAAAACAGAAAGAATTTGCGATAATTCAGGTTGGAGTTAGCTTTGAAATGTCTCCCAGGCATCACTGCTGAAATTTCAGCAGTGATGCACTGGGAGACATCTCGGAACTCACTCCAACCTGAATTATCGCAAATACTTTCTGCTTTAAGAAAGAAAACTTTTGTTTGACACTTGCTGCAAACACTAAAGAATTATGTCTGCTTTCACTGCTCCCCATGCAGGAGTTTGTTTACACTAGGGAGTCACTTCAAGATCAAATACTCTGTGAGTGCTGTGGACTCAAGCACTCAATATCAATATCTGCAGAAAACAGCACCATATATGCAGGCAAATGGTATGTGTGGGTTCATTTATGTGACTGAAGCTCATTATAAGTCTTGTTGTCCTGCATAAAACGGAGGTGTCCCCACCTGACTTGGGGTACGAGGCCACCAGGATGTCATCCTCCCGTGCTTGGAAGTTGTAGATCTCGTCCCACTCGTTACAAGTGTCCTGAAGCATGGGGACGCCATCGATCTCCCCCATATCAGACGTGTACTCCCCCGATTCCTGAATAATCTTCTCAATGATGGCGGGATCCATCCTAAACCAAAATGATCAAATAAGTAAATTAAGTTTATGGGGGGAGCAGGAAAATCGGGCGCATAGGAGAAATGGACAAATCGGGCGCTGCCATTCACTCTAATGTTAAATATCGGCTATTGGGCCCAAAACTGGACGATTCAGGCGCCTGTTAAACAGTGGGAAATTTTTAGTTCTGAGAGTTAGTGGTTTGTAAAATATCGTTTCACAGACGTTTTGACAATTATCATCTTTTGTAAATTATCGTTTTAACATTTTGAAATTTGTTTTGAGAATTACAATTTTGTAAATGATCGTTTTGAAATGTATTATCTTACAAATGTACTGCTTATGGTTTTGAAATGTATTTTCCTTATCATAGCTGAAAACCAATGTTTTTGGCTTTTTCCTGCGCCCTTTTTTCACAGCCCCTGTATTTCATGTACGTTTATGGGGTAACATACTTAGGACAAATGAAGCGAAGGGGATATGGAGGCTGCCATATTTATTTCAATTTTAAAGGAGTGATCCGAGCATTTAAAAAAAAAAGAGATCGGGGGCGCATGCGTGGCGTTGAGCAAGATGGCCGCTTAGACCGGGAGCTCCGCTGAATACCTCACCCATTACAGTGGCAATCTGGCACCCAGCTCGTCTAAAAGACATTTGTGAGGTGGATTTACATCCCGAAGAGCGAGGGGCAGCCGTGTATGGGACCTAAAAGAAGAAAAAGAGCGGAGAAATCCAAGAATTTGGACACTTACTTCCTGAGGCCTAAGCAACAACCCGACCCGCCCAAGATGGCGTCTCCTAAGTCTCCACGCGGCGAGGACGCTACCCAAGCAGCTGACTACATCACAAGGCAAGTGCTGGAGTCATGCCTCGCAGATCTTCACGAGAAGCTCTCCATAACGGTAAAAGAGGCGGTCTCCGCGGCTGTAGCGGATCTACGTTCAGACATAGAAGTAGTCCTGACGCGTACCACGTCACTCGAGCAATCGGTCGAGGCCTTAGAAGAACGTTGCTCATACTTGGAGGAGGAGAATTACAGGTTATCGGACACTGTGACGGAACTTCAACGCTCCATTGAAGACCACGAGAATCGGGACCGAAGGTCCAATCTCCGGGTAAGAGGGGTGCCCGATACTGTTAAACCTCCGGACATTAAAGCTTACTTAATAGATTTGTGCACAAATATTTCCCCGGACACCCCGCAAGATATGTGGCGTTTTGACAGAGCACATAGAGCCATAGGCCCACGTCCAGAAGGGGCCCCTTTACTACGTGACATTATAGTGAAATTCCATTACTATGAGGCCAAGGAGATAATCTCCCTTGCAACGAGAAATACGCCATCATACACGTTCAGAGATCATGAGCTGCAGATCTTTAACGACATATCTCCTATGACTTTGGCAAAAAGAAGAAAACTGCGCCCTGTCACATCATTACTAAGGGAAAAGGGATTTCAATATAGATGGGGTTATCCCTTCAAGCTGATAGTGGTAAAAGAAGGGATATATCACGCGATCTCCTCTCCAGAAGATGCACCAGACTTGCTGAAAGGCTTAGGCCTCCGCATGCCAAAACTTCCACCACCAAGTTCCCCGGCAAAGAAACAGGTCTCAAGAGAATCCCCACCACCCCGACTGTCACCTAAAAGCCCAACTACCTGATTTATTTTATCTGAAATATTTCACTTTATTCTATTGCCAGCTTCAGTTAACAAATAATAAGCCATGGGTGAGGTTGACGGGGCCCGTGCACTGAGCGGCTGCAAGGTGCCAGTATGTTTCCCCCATATGGATGTGCAGAGGGGCACATCCCAACAGGGATAAAATATGTCCTTGTTCTACTGTTTTATAGTTTTTTTCTGCTCCCATCCTGGCTTGAATATATAGATATGATGTTATGGTTTAAATTGTCCAGGATAGGCTCATTACTGATACAAGCCGCAGGGGTTCTTATGTTCTTCTTTATTCTCTACTATTTTTTCTCCTTTCTGCTTGCCCTTAGCTCTTCTTTCCCCATTTCTTTTCTTCTTTCTCTCTCTGTACCTTCTAAGGTTGCCAGCCCATCCAGTCTTTTCATGTGTCTGTGGGGAAGTCCTTGGGGATCACTGCAGACGGTAAGCTTACTTACACTGAGACCAAATGATTAAATTAGTCTCTTTAAACACCAAAGGCCTGAACTCAATTCGTAAACGCTACCTCGCATTAAAAGATTTAAACAGAATTAATGCTGACATAGTGTTTCTACAGGAGACAAGATTCTCCACTAAAAGTCCTGGCTATCTCAGGAATAAGCACTACTCCACCTCCTATATGGCTAATGCACAGGTAAAAAAGGCGGGAGTAGCAATTTTGATCCATAACAGATGTCCTATTGTAGTAAAAACAGTCTGCAGTGATCCAGGAGGACGTTACCTTATTCTTCAGGGTTCAATTCATGGACTAGATATTATTTTAGCTACTGTGTATGCTCCTAACGACCACCAGATAAAATTCCTGGAAAAGGTACTCAAGAAAATAGAAAAACTAGCGTGCCCAAATATCATATTGGGGGGAGATTTCAATTTAATCTGTTTCCCGACAAGAGATCGCAGATCTGAAGTAACTCCTTCAAATTTTCCCACTATTTGCCGAGTATCAAAAGAGTTTAGATCCCTCTTAAAAAGTTTTGGGTTATGCGACGCCTGGAGAGCTTTACATGCAGACGAATATGATTTTACTTTTTATTCTCATACATCCTCAACCTACACTAGAATCGATTACTTTTTTCTCTCCCCAGCCTTACTAAATTCGGTCACTTCTTCCGAGATAGGTCCAATATCTTGGTCAGACCATGCTCCTTTGGATATGGTCCTAAATTTAGCTAATAACCCTAGATTACCTTCAGTATGGAAACTAAACGATAGTTTATTGGTTAATGAGGAAGTAGCTCAGGATGTACTAACAAGTATTCAAAATTATTTCGATTGCAACATAGGCTCAGTCCCACGCTTCTCGACTGTATGGGAGGCGCATAAGGCTACAATCAGAGGGAAATTTATTGCAATAGCCACTCATAAGAAAAGGGAATCTCTGAAACAAGTAAATGAGCTGCTTCAACAAATAACCTCACTGGAAGAAACACATAAGATTTCCCCTTCAAACAAGGGAATAGAACAACTAAATTTATTACGCAAAAAACTATCTGATATTCAATATACTAATGTTGAAAAAGCTATATTCTTCACTAAGCAACTTTTTTATGAAAAGGGAAACAGAGCCCATACTATACTGGCTAAAAAATTAAGAGAGACAAAAACACGTAATGCAGTTTTTTCGCTGAAAGATAAAAGTGGAGTTGTCCAGCATGATCTGACCAAGATATCTACAATATTTAGGGATTATCTCTCGGGAGTTTATAATTCAAACGACACTGCCCCTTCCTCTAGGTTAGAACTAAGAGACTATTTACGTTCCTGCAACCTCCCAACTATATCCTCAGATCAGTTAAATATTTTAAATGCCCACATACAAGCAGAGGAAATATTTGAGGTCTTGAAACAGGCAAAGCCACATAAAGCACCAGGCCCTGACGGCTTTACTATGGGTTACTATAAAAAATTTAGAGACCTGCTGACACCTAAATTGGTCACTCTATTCAATGGTTTTATGGGTCTTGACCCAATTCCCGATTCAATGCTTAAATCCCATATGGTTGTCATTCCAAAGGCAGAAAAGGACCCTTTAGACGTAAAAAACTATAGACCCATCTCTTTATTGAATACCGACCTAAAAATTTTTACTAAAGTTTTAGCTAATAGATTATCCCCAATTCTCCCCTCACTAATAAATACAGATCAAGTGGGATTCGTGACAGGGCGATATGCAGGTGACAACATCCGCCGCACTATAGATTTAGTGGACCACATTAATTACCATAAGATACCTTCAATCCTACTGAGCCTAGACGCGGAAAAGGCCTTTGACAGGTTGTGCTGGCCTTTCCTGTTTCAAACCTTGAGGACGATGGGATTCGGGGGAATATTTATAGATGTACTTCAGAAACTGTATTCAAACCTCAAAGTAGCGCTTAAAATTCCATTTACTGATCCCAACCAATTTTTCACAATTTCTAATGGCACACGTCAGGGCTGCCCTCTGTCCCCATTACTGTTTGCGCTCTCTATCGAACCATTGGCAGCTAGGATAAGGGGCAGCCCTGATATACAAGGGGTAAAGGTGGGAAATTCAGAGTACAAGCTTTCACTTTTTGCGGATGACGTGCTATTATCCGTTACTAACCCCCACGTTTCTTTAGCCAATCTGCATGTGGAGCTCTCCAGGTATGGAAGGTTTTCCAATTATAAAATTAACGAAAAAAAATCAGAGGCCCTCCCATTTTATTTAGCAGCTCAAACATTGGAGGGGTTGCGATCTAGATTTCCATATAGGTGGCAAGAGGAGAAACTAAAGTACCTGGGAATATTTATATGTAAAAATTCAGCTAAACTCATACAACATAATATCACCCCACTAGTATCTAGAATCATAAAAGACCTGGAGAAATGGAAAGATTACAATATTTCATGGATGGGCCGCATGGCAGCTTTTAAAATGAACTCCTTACCTAAATTAGTATACATTTTCTCCTCCATTCCCGTATGGATGCCCCGGTCTCATCTCCTTCCCCTACAGAAAGCATTGATGCGTTTTATTTGGCATAAAAAAGCCCCAAGAATACCTAAATCGGTTCTCACTCATCAAAGACAGTTTGGGGGTATGTCAGTACCGAATATCTACACTTATTATATAGCTAGTCAAGTCAGACAAATGGTAGCATGGTACGAGAGAGGTCCTCATGCCCGGTGGACCCAGATTGAATTTTCTATTATACACCCAATCCATCCTAGCGCACTTCTGTGGGGGTCGGGCCTGATCCCTAGGGAAACAGCATTGGTGTACTCCTCAATAAGATCTAATCTGAAACTTTGGACTGTTTTATGCAGACGCTACACATTGTTTCCGGCGAGCTCGGGCCTTGTCCCCATTTTTGGTAATCCCAAATTTATTCCAGGCCTTCACTACCCGTCATCCTCAATCTGGGCCCAAAAAAACATAAGATATATCTCTGATCTAATAGATCCTTTTTCAGGAAAGATATATACGTTTGAAATCTTAAAAGAGAGGGTCTCACTTACAGATTCATATTATCTGCAATATATGCAAATACGGCATTTTATCCTCACTATATCCCCCTCCCTGGAGTTTCCCAGGAAAACAGAGTTTGAGGCTATTTGGGAATCAGGCCCCTTGCAACCAGGTTTAATCTCATCTCTGTATACATGGTTCAACTCTCCGGAACGATCAGACTCTAACTTCCAGCACAAATACATGAAATATTGGGACATGGCCCTAAATACAACCACAGATTTAAAAACCTGGACAAAAATTTGGCTTAATGCAGCAAAAACGTCGATATGTGTCACCACAAAGGAAAATATATATAAAATTCTTTTCTTATGGTACAACACCCCAGCCAGGCTCCATAAATGGAATTTAGCAATCTCACCAACATGCTGGAGAAACTGTGGCCAAGACGGTACAATTCAACATCTATTCTGGCTCTGCCCAATTGCTCAACAATTTTGGCTGGAAGTCATCCAATTGATACAACAAATAACGGATATAATCATTCCTATGGACCCCTGGATTTGCATTTTGGCCAAACCCCTACCACGTCTGAAGGGACATAAACAAAAACTTATAAACTACTTTTTGACAGCTGCTAGATGCACCATATCTAAACACTGGAAAGACCCACTTGGGCCTTCTATCTTGGAAGTCCGTAACAGAGTGAAATACATCTATAAAATGGAGCATTTAACAGCAGTTCTGCAAGATAAGATGCATATATTTGATAAGATATGGAATTCTATTGTATTGTAATCAATCGTTTTGTCCATAATGATGGAATCAGAGGTTTTTCAAGGCTGGCAACCACCTTTTCTCTACTCTTCTATCTCTTTTCTATCTTTTCCCTTTCTCACTCTCCTCTTTCTTCTGTTCTGCTCTTTCTAGTTCCTCTTTATACTTTACTATGATGTGGATGGTCGGGGAAATTCCCCCACCAATAGTGAGATGCAATATCCAACCTTCAAGATATCAGTCATTTTCCTCATTATCATACAAATAACCGTTGGATTATGAGATACCATTCCAAAGGCTTTATTATAGCTATTTAGATCCCATTTCATGTAATAGTATATGCTTCCTCTATAAGGGGTATGTAATTTTATGCAAGTTGTTCTTCTTGTGCAATGTTGGAATTGTTTGTATTGGCATTTATTTGAAAAAATAAAAATTTTAAATACAAAAAAAAAAAAAAAAAAAAGAGATCCACTTACCTGGGGTTTCCTCCAGCCCGTGGCAGCCGTCCTGTGCCCTCGCCGCAGCTCCGGTGGCTCCCAGGCCTGCGCAGTACCATCCTGATGACGTCGGAGAGACCACGTGAACCACGTGATGGAGCGCAGAAGAAGCCGACCCGGAACCCAACCTGGCGAGGTCAGCTGCGCCAGCGGAGAAGACCGGGAGCCACCGGAGCTGCGGCGAGGGCACAGGACGGCTGCCACGGGCTGGAGGAAGCCCCAGGTAAGTGGATTTAAAAAAAAAAAAGCCTGGATGTATCCTTTAAGCAATACCAGTTGCCTGGCTGTCGTGCTGATCCTCTGCCTCTAATACTTTTACCCAATAATGTTCCTGGCATTATTGTCACATATGACAAGGTTAGCTGCATGCTTGTTTCAGGTGTGATTCAGACACTACTGCAGCCAAATACATCAGCAGGGCTGCCAGACAACATGTATTGTTTAAAAGGAAATAAATATGGCAGCCTCCATATTTCTTCTCACTACAGTTGTCCATTAATTATGTGCTGTACAGAGATAAATGGAGCGATGTTGCCACCTTGTGAACAACACAGGGTACTGCATACCTAATAAATAGGCAGGCTAAAGTGGTCCTGACTCCTGAACTCTTGCACAGGACAGAAGGAAAACAGAGAGAAATCCACCCTGTATGTATTTAGAGAGTTTAGCCTGTCTAATTCCCCCTAATATGTGACGCAACTGCAATTTGATCTCTCAGCTGTGTCAGCTGGCTGCCTCAGCAGAGCAGCTAATTTGTAACCACATAATGTTAACCCTATGGCTGCTTCCAAGAAAGCAGGAAGTAGACGCACTGCAGATTTATTGCAGGAGTCCTGTAAGCTGTAACAATAAAATGTTATTATGCTGTTGCTTATCTTTTGGAGCAGAGAAGAAGTTCTGAGTTAAGGTCTGCTTAAAGGATACCCGAAGTGACATGTGACATGTGACATGATGAGATAGACATGTGTATGTACAGTACCTAGCACACAAATAACTATGCTGTGTTCCTTTTTTTCTTTCTGTGCCTGAAAGAGGTAAATATCAGGTATGTAAGTGGCTGACTCAGTCCTGACTCAGACAGGAAGTGACTACAGTGTGACCCTCACTGATAAGAAATTCCCATTTTTATCTCTTTCTTGCTCTCAGAAGCCATTTTCTGCTAGGAACGTGTTTTATAGTTGGAATTTCTAATCAGTGAGGGTCACACTGTAGTCACTTCCTGTCTGAGTCAGCCACTTACATACCTGATATTTAACTCTTTCAGACAGAGAAAGAAAAAAGGAACACATCGTAGTTATTTGTGTGCTAGGCACTGTACATACACATGTCTGTCTCATCATGTCACATGTCACTTTGGGTGGGTATCCTTTAAATATTCGCTGAAATGTTGACACCTTTAAATGTAAAACACATAGAAATAAGAAGTATGTTTCTTCCAGAGTAAAATGGGCCATAAATTACATTTCTCCTATGTTGCTGTCACTTACAGTAGGTAGTAGAAATCTGACATTACCGACAGGTTTTGGGTTAGTCCATCTCTTAAAGAGCAACTGTTAGCCATAATAAGTCCCCCCCCCCCCCAAAAAAAAAATACATATGTAAATAAATACTTGCTCTACTTACATAACAGATGTATTGGACTGTCCATGTATTGGATGCCATTTACTTTCCATTGTGTTTCAATTCAATCTCAATGTCTATCCTCCGCCTGGCAGTGGCCATCTTGTTTCCTCCATGGTAGATTTCCCCCCAACCCGATTCCCCTCCTCCCCGCACTGATTCTGAGCACAGCGGGGAGGATAAATGCAGCAGGCACAAACTCGCCTACTAATGGATCCAAGCGCTGCCGTTCCCATCTATTCTCTGCACTATCGCCGGCGGTAGTGCAGAGAGTATTGAAGGGACCTGCAGCACCTGGAACCATTATTAGGTGAGTCTGTGTGCGCTGTTTTTATCCTTCCCCAATGTGCAGTGCGAGGGGGAGGGGAAGTGCGGCAGTGGCAGATGCGGCAGGAGTGCGGACATGACACTGGAGGAAGGGGGCCGAGTACAGTGACAGGAGACAGCCTCTGGCCCCCCTCCCTGCGCCGTAGCTGCCGCTGCATCCACACAGAAAAGGGGAGACCAGGCGGCCAATAAGAGAGAGGAGAGAGGTGAGTGACAGGCTGATTCAGCCTGCATGTCACTTCTCTTTTGCGTACGCTGTTAGAGCCTGGGGGCATGAGGAAAGAAAAGCTAATTGGGAAAAAAATAAGATTTATTTAAACTTTTGAATTGCCTTGTTAGCATCCTTTTTTAAAAACAAATTAATAGCCTGCAATAGATAATTGATTTAGTATTTTATGCCTAACAGTTACTCTTTAATAGGGGATTCTCAGCATGGCCTTTATTCTTTATAAAGAGTCTCCCTGAAAAAGATTTATACACTGATGCATTGCTGGTCAGCCTGCCTACCGTACACTTCTTTGGCAGTTGGACGGAGCAACTGCCATTCACTAAGTGCTTTTAAGAGTAAAGAGAACCCTGAGAAACCCCCATGGGAAGATGGGCTAGGTCAAAATCTGTCGGTAATGTCAGATTTCTACTACTTACTGTAAGTGACAACATAGGAGAAAAGTAATTTATGGCTCATTTTACTCTGGAAGATACGTACTTCTTATTTGTATACGTTTACTTGTATTTTACATTTTAAAGAGGAACTCCAGTGAAAATAATGTAATAAAAAAGTGCTTCATTTTTACAATAATGATGTATAAATGATTTAGTCAGTGTTTGCCCATTGTAAAATCTTTGAAATCCCTGATTTACATTCTGACATTTATTACATGGTGACATTTTTACTGTTGGCAGGTGATGCAGCTGCTGCATGCTTTTTTGGCAGTAGGAAACAGCTGTAAACAGCTATTTCCCACAATGCAACAAGGTTCACAGACAGGAAACTGCCAAGAGTACCACGGTCCTCAGAGTTTCTTGTGGGAGGGGTTTCACCACAATATCAGTCATACAGCGCCCCCTGATGGTCTGTTTGTAAAAAGGAATAGATTTCTTATGTAAAAGGGGGTATCAGCTACTGATTGAGATAAAGTTCAATTCTTGGTCGGAGTTTCTCTTTAAGATTTTTGCGACAGAGGTCTTTTAAAGAGGAACTGCAGTGAAAATAATGTAATGAAAAAAAAGTGCTTAATCTTTACAATGCTTATGTATAAATTATTAAGTCAGTGTTTTCCCATTGTAAAATCTTTCCTCTCCCTGATTTACATTCTGACATTTATCACTGATTTACATTCTGACATTTATCACATGGTGGCATTTTTATAGGTGATGTCACTGGAAAGAGATGCTGATTTTTTTGGCAGTTAGAAACAGCTGTTATTTCTCACGGTGCAACAAGGCTCCCACAGTGTGATGTCAATACCTAGCTGCTGACATCACACTGTGGGAGGGGTTTCACTACAATATCAGCCATACAGAGCCCCCTGAATATCTGTTTGGGGAAAAGGTAATATTTCTGGTGGGTAAGGGGTATCCGCTACTGATTGGAATTAAGTTCAGTCATGGTTACAGCTCCTCTTTAACCACCCTGGCGTTCTATTAAGAGCGCCAGGGTGCATGTGCAGCAGTATTTTTTTTTTTTTAAATTTCCCTATCATGTAGCTAGCCTAGCTAGCTACATGATAGCTAGCGGATAGCAGCGCAGCGGCGCCGATCAGAATCAACACGCAGCAAGCAAAGTGCTTGCTGCATGTTTGAAAAAAAAATTTGTGAAAATCGGCCCAGCGGGGCCTGAGCGGCGCCCTCCGGCGGTAATGGACGAGCCGAGCTCGTCCATACCGCTAAGAAGGTTAATGTAAGCACAGAGGCTAGGGAAATCCCATGACCATCAAGGATTCCTGAAAGGTCTCTCTCAGCCACGCACAACATAATAACATGGTAGGACATTAGACTATGACTATGGTAGTATTAGATTGTGAGCTCCACTGAACACAGTCAGTGACATGACTATGTACTCTGTACAGTGCTGCAGGAGTTGTAAGTGCTATATACTGTAAATACATAATAACTGTAATACTATGGCAGGACATTAGACTATGATAGGGATTTGATTGTAAGCTCCTCTGAGGACAGTAAGTGACGTATGTACTCTGTATAGTGCTGCAGGAGATGTCAGTGCTATATAAATACAAAATAATAATATGGTAGGACATTAGACCATGACTATGACAGGGATTAGATTGTGAGCTCCTCTGAGGACAGTTAGCGACATGACTATGTACTCTGTAAAGTGCTGCAGAGGATGCCAGTGCTATATAAATACATCATAATGATATGTTGGGACATTAGACTATGACTATGGTAAAGATTAGACTGTGAGCTCCTCTGAAGACAATGCACTCTATAAAGTGCTGCAGGAGTTGTCAGTGCTATGTACTGTAAATTCAAAATAACAGTAATACTATAGCAGGGCATTAGACTATGATAGGGATTTGATTGTAAGCTCCTGAGTACAGTCAGTGACGTATGTACTCTGCACAGTGCTACAGGAGATGTCAGTGTTATATAAATACATCATAATAATATGACAGGACATTAGACTATGACTATGGTGGGATTAGATTGTGAGCTCCTCTGAAGACAGTCAGTGACATGACTATGTACTCTGTAAAGTGCTGCAGAAGATGTCAGTGCTATATAAATACATAATAATAATATGATAGGAGAATAGAATATGACTATGGTAGGATTAGATTGTGAGCTCCTCTGAGGAAAGTCAGTGACATGACTGTGTACTCTGTAAAGTGCTGCAGAAGATGTCAGTGCTATATAAATACATAAAAAACTCTTTAAGACTATGTTGAATTTTGTTTTAGGGGGTAGAAGGGTGGGAGAGGGATGGAGAGACAGTGATTGGAGGACAGACAGAGGGAGAAGGATAAATAATGGAGTATAAATCCTTGCTCTATCATTGTCTCGGGTTTACTGTAAACCATTCTTGGGAAATGCGGGTCACCCTACCTTGCTTTGTTGCGCTTTGCCTCCGGTGCTCGGATTTCCCGCAGGGAAGGGTGAGAACAGGTGAGGGTTGTTTCTGATCTTACTGTGAAGTGACCTTGGATCCCAGTTGAATAGATAACTTCAGTGCACAGTGCTGCACGTGCTGTACATGGACGCCGGCCAGCGTGTTCACAAACCATCCCTTTAACTACTGACACATATGAATAATACAGGTTTTGTGGCTCATTACATGCTGTTTAAAGTAAACCAGAGACCACATAATAGTAAGACTCGATACTTACCCCGGGCTTCCTCCAGCCCCATAAACACCACTGAGTCCCTCGCCGTCCTCTCGCAGTCTGCTGTTCAGCCGCAATCAGCCCCGGTAACTGGCTCAGTCACATCAGTGCGCAGACCTCACACACATGCGCAGAAGACCCAGACTGACACAACTGAGACAGGTACCGGGGCTGATTGCGGATAAACGGGAGAGCACGGGAGGACAGCGAGGGACTCAGTGGTGCTTATGGGGCTAGAGAAAGCCCGGGGCAGGTATCGATTCTTAATATTATGTGGTCTCTGGTAGACTTTAAGCACTGATTATGTACATCCAGAACATGTATAGCTTACATGTGTTAGTCTTTAAAGCAGGCATGGGCAAACTTGGCCCTCCAGCTGTTGAGGAACTACAAGTCCCACAATACATTGCAGGAGTCTGACAGCCACAGTCATGACTCATAAAGGCAAATGCATTGTGGGATTTGTAGTTCCTTAACAGCTGGAGGGCCAAGTTTGCCCATGCCTGATTTAAAGGGACGATTTGGCAAACCTGACAGTGGCTGAATTCAGCTTTTACAATAAAACTGCCGTAAATGTAGATGAGTGCTTCATTCTGCTCAGTTCAATTTGCAACTCAGAATGATCTAAAATGAGAATAAGCGCCCAACTCCCGAGCTGTAGGAAGTAGCAGCTAGGAAGGTCAGTAGCAGCCAGGAAGGTGGGCAGCGGGCACAGCGGTGGGGAAGGTGGTCGGACCCCCCCTCCCTTACCTGGGTCCCCCATCCGCTCTCCCCCTCCACTTGCGGAAGTAAAGTGGGCGGCTTTGCAGGAAGTGAGGAGAGGTGGAACGCACGCTGGAACGTAAGGAGGGTGAGTCATTGCTCCCCTCCCGCTGCCTGATACTTTTACACAGAGCGAATAGCTAGAGGGGGAGAGCGGAGCCCGCTGCCCCCCATCCTGGCTGCTTCCCCCTGCAGGCTACCTATACTGGGGGCAATTATACTACCTGAGGGAGCGGGGGGGGGGGGGGGGTTGGTTGGCAGGCATCTTTACAAGTTCACCTCAGGCGGCAAAAAGTCTATAACCGGCCCTGTTTGCATGTATTCCTGTATTGTCTTATTGCTGTAGATCAGTAAATATTGTCTGTAACCTTAACTAATGTCCAGCGCTGCATAATATGTTGGCGCTTTATAAATACAATAAATAAATGCTTTCCTTTTGCTTGAAGTCTTGCCATCTGAATTTCAGCCAGCCTCCTCCCATGCTGCTAGCAGTCTATTGTGTGCAAGCAAACATCCGTGACAGTTGTGGAGCTGTAATATAGCACAGAGCAGCCCACCTGCGGTTGTTGTGGGACCTCAAGGCTGAGGCCTGCTAGAAATAGCGATTGTATTTCACAAAGAGCTTTTTGTTGTGATTATAGCAGTGTTTCACAGCTCCCAACTGTCCCTCTTTCGGAGGCACAGCCCCTCTTTGGGAGCCCTGTCCCCCTTTCCTCCTTATTTGTCCCTCTTTTAGGACTTTGTCCCTCTTTCTATGTAAATATATTTTTTTTTTCTACTGAAAAACGTGTTTGATTGACTCTAAACGTTATTCCCATCCTTTGAATTGAAATATTACTAATTTTAAAATGTTACTATGAAGGAAAATGAAGCAGGATAGAAAGGACCAGTGTGGTTTGAATTATAAAACAACATACTTTTCTTATAAAATCTTTATGGTGTGTGACTAGGAGTGTGACAGGGGCGTGATCAGGGGTGTGGCAGGGGCGTGGCTTAAGTGTCCCTCTTTCTCATCTCAAAAAGTTGGGAGGTATTGTGTTTTCCGGAGCGATTTCTGGTGATTTTAAAGTGCTTCTTAAAGAGGAACTCCAGTGAAAATGATTTAATTAAAAAAAGTGCTTCATTTTTACAATAATTATGTATAAATGATTTAGTCAGTGTTTGCTCATTGTAAAATCTTTCCTTTCCCAGATTCACATTCTGACATGTAATACATGGTGACATTGTTACTGTGGGCAAGTTATGTAGCTGTTTCTAGCTGCTCTGGCTGTTACAGACAGCTTTAAACAGCCATTTCCTGTCTGTGAACATTGTTACATTGTGGCAGTTTGCCCAGAGTACCGCGGTATTCAGAGCCTCTTGTGGGAGGGGTTTCAGCACAAAATTAGTCACACAGCGCCCCCTGATGGTCTGTTTGTGAAAATCATTGTATTTCTCATGTAAAAGGGGGTATCAGCTACTGATTGGGATAAAGTTCAATTCTTGGTTGGAGTTTCTCTTTAACTTCATGCTTTAAAGGATACATCCAGGCTAATAAAAAAATCTAAATCCACTTACCTGGGTCTTACTTCAGCCCCTGGCAGACGTCCTGTGCCCTCACCACAGCTCCGCTCACTGCCGGTGTCCTCCGTTGCAGAAGCCAACCTCGCCAGGTGGGCTTCTTGTGTGCTCCACGGCACGGGTCACATGGTCTAGCTCAGTGTTTCTCAACATTTTATTGGTATGTACCCCTTATAATACCCTGTACACACCAAGTACCCCCTGGCATGGTAAATATTATCACAAGTACCCCTTAACAAATACATATTTAATCGTAGTACATGATAATTGGTTCTAAACAATTACCTAGCATTTACTGTTGCTTTTAATTAGAAAAAAATACAAATTTGGTGTTTATATAGGATTTATAATTTTCTAAAACTCTAAATTTGTTACTCTTGGTCAAGTATCTCAAGCCTGTGTACCCCCTGGAACCATCAGAAGTACCCCCTGGGGTACGCGTACCGCATGTTGAGAAACTAGGGTCTAGCTGACGTCATCAGGTCTGTACTGTGCAGGCGCAAATCACGTGACCCGCTCGGAGCTGCGGTGAAGGCACAGGACGGCTGACAGGGGCTGGAGGAAGCCCCAGGTAAGTAGATTTTGATTTTTTTTTATTAGCTTGGACCTCTCTTTTAACCCATTCAGGTTCCGTCGTTTTCACTTGAGAAATGTTCACCTCCCATTCATTAGCCTATAACATTATCACTACTTATCACAATTAACCGATCTATATCTTGTTTTTTCCGCCACCAATTAGGCTTTCTTTGGGGGGTACATTTTGCTAAGAGCCACTTTACTGTAAATGCATTTTAACAGGAAGAATAAGAAAAAAACGGAAAAATCATTTCTCAGTTTTCAGCCATTATAGTTTTAAAATAATACATGCCTCCATAATTAAAACTCATGTATTGTATTTGCCCATATGTCCCGGTTATTACACCATTAAAATTATGTCCCTATCACAATGTATGGCGCCAATATTTTATTTGGAAAAAAGGTGCATTTTTTCCGTTTTGCATCTATCACTATTAACAAGTTTAAAGTAAAAAAAAAAAAATAGAAATATTTCATCTTTACATTGATATTTAAAAAGTTTAGACCCTTTGGTAAATATTTACATGTTTTTTTTTTATTGTAATGGTTTTTTTTTTTTATAATAAACATTTTATTTGGGTATTGGGTATTGGGTATTATAGTTTTATAATGTAATTGTGTGTTATTTTTTTTTTTAATTTTAGTTGTAGTTTTACTTTTTGGCCACAAGATGGCGGCCATGAGTTTGTTTACATGACGTCACTCTAAGCGTAACACACGCTTAGAGTGACTCATCTGGGAGGGAACGGCCAGAAAAAGCACAGCTTCCGAGAGAAGCTGTCGCTTTTTCAGCGGGGGAGAGGAATCAGTGATCGGGCACCATAGCCCGATACATTGATTCCTTGGCTACCGAATATGCGGCCGGGAGTGCGCGTGCACGAGCACGCATGGTTCCTGGACGTAGTTTCTACGTCCAGGAACCAAAATAGTTAAAGAGAACCCGAGGCGGTTGTTTAGGGGGGGAGGGGGCAGATGGGACATAGAGACATGTTCTTTGCCTCATGACATGCCTCTGTGCCCCCAACAATCTGCCTTCCCCACCGCCCCAATATTTGTTGCTATCTCAGAGGTAAACATGTGGCAGAGGGATTCTCTGTTCAAAACGCCCGCCAGGTTCATTCCTGCAGTGCTTTCAGAGCTGCCATCAAGCAGCTCTCTCTCCTAGCCACGCCTGCTGCCGCTCCCCCGCCTCCCTGCGCACTGCTGTGAAAGAATGAATCTCTCATTCCAGTATTGCTGCCCATAGGAGCGGCGGTTTTGGAGGCTACCTGATCTGCTCAGCCCCCCGGATCAGGTAGCCTAGTTTTTTAATTTTTTTATTTCGTGAGCCCATCTCAGGCTCTCTTTAACAGATCCTGCTCTGTCAGCCCCACATTTGGCTGCCTACCACACAAAGGATACAATTCAAAATCCTGAAAGTGCCCATACATCTAGCGTTTTTGCTGTACGATCGACCATTCGATTTGATAATTTTACCGAATTGAGAGGGAATCTGTAAAGGATAGCGGAGATGCCGCTGGCAAGCGGCAGGGCGGCCATCTCCGCGTTCCAGCCGGCGGCTTGTGCCGAGCAGCTACATGCTGCTGGTTCGCCTGGTTCTTCTAGTGCACACAGATTAAGAGCTACGCACGCGCGCGCCAGGCGACAGGACATTTATGCAAGTAGAAGGGGAGTCAGCTGATCAGGCCGATCAGCTGACTCCAGCTATGCTCCGGATTGGCTGAGTGACTGGGGCGGTGCTGTGGAGCGCTCTGGGTATTTATAGGACTTGCCTGTCAGTTGCAAGTTGTCTGCTGTTGCGAATGCTAACGTGTGAGCGTTCAGACCCTAGTCAGATCTTACAGTGTGTTAGAACCAGCCGGAGCTGGGAATTCACACTTAGTCAGATTCTGTTGCTAGCTTTAAGTACTATTACATTGGTAGACTTGTGTACCATTCTTTAGTCTAGTTCCCAGGTGTTGAAACCAAGGACTTCACACCTAGACTAGGTTATTGCTATATAGCTGTTGTACATCTGTTAGTCTGGTTCCCAGGTGTTGAAACCAAGGACTTCACACCTAGACTAGGATTGCTATATTACTACTGTATTATCTGTTATGATCTCTCGCTCTCCTGACTACTCTCTTGGTTGCTGATTCGGTACTTCTGCCTATCTGTCTACTGTTGCCGACTCTGCCTGTACCTGGATACCGAATCAGTCTTCCGCCTCTGTACTGTATCTGTCCGTTCGTTGCTGACCTTGCTTGTCTGACCTTTCTATCCCCACTAGTGGGTCTTCCACTAGTAAGGGAAACCTTAAGGGCTGTCACCTAACCCTTAGGTGATCAGTCTTACTGTACTATCTGTGACACTCGTTCCTCAGGTGTCGGTTAGCTGCAAATAGTGTCTGTTGATCACCTGCCCCTCAGGAGATCATCTTGCAGCACAGTCAGTGGTCCCTGCTCCTCAGGGGTCCACTGGCTGCAGTACAGTCTGTTTCCCTGCTCCTCAGGGAATCCTTGGCTGTAATACAGTCTTAATCAGTCATTCCACCTGTGACCACACTTGCAGCACAGTCAGTGGTCCCTGCTCCTCAGGTGTCCACTGGCTGCAGTACTATCTGAATTCCCTGCTCCTCAGGGAATTCTTGGCTGCAGTATAGTCTGTATTCCCTGCTCCTCAGTGAATCCTAAGCTATCGTTTAGCCTGGGTCACCTGCCCTTCAGGTGATCATTTTCTTTATCACCGCCAGTGGTCCCTGCTGCTCAGGCGTCCACTGGCTGCAGTGCAGTCTGAATCCCCTGCCCCTCAGGGGATCCTTGGCTGCAATATTGTCTGTGTCTCCCGCTCCTCGGGAGATAACTTCTCTTATTACTGTTGCACCAAACACAATACCACATTAGGTGTCCTGTGTCTAGCTATACTCGCATTATTGGTGATTCTGCAGATCACCATATAATCAGGTATAGTATCTGTATTATTGGTGATACTGCAGATCACCAATAATCAGAAAAATCTGTGTTGCTAACACCAATCGTTACAGAATCTTCCTAAAATGACTTTTTAAGATATTCCACCATTTTATTTTATGTTTAAATCTACTTATTAAGTTTTAACTGTTTTATTGTTTTTGCTCAGCGACACATTCATTGAAGTATGCCAGAGCTAAAATCTATGAACTATTTACCCTTATTATCTCTTTCCTGCTCTCAGAAGCCATTTTCTGCTAGGAAAGTGTTTTATAGATGGAATTTCTTATCAGTGAGGGTCACACTGTAGTCACTCCCTGTCTGAGTCAGGACTGAGTCAACAACTTACATACTTGATGTTTAACTCTTTCAGTGTAACGATCGGTGTAACACAGAGAGGATCTGATTACCGGTGATCTGCAGTATCACCGAGAATACAGATATATACCCGATTATTGATGATCTGCAGTATCACCGATAATCAGATATATCTCTAACCTCTGGACACCAGGTAATATGAGTGTTATGTGCAACAGTAATACTTTGAGGAGAGCACCCGTATAGAGGGTGCAAGGCAGTAAAGGGTATTGCCCAGAGAACAGGCTCCTTCCAAAGGCCTGAGGCTCCCCAAGGGGCGGAGTCAGGCTGAGAGTGGGAAGGACCAGAGTGTGAGTGACACCAATGGAGGGATGTCACAAACAGACTGTGAACTATCTCTAGCTGGGGAGATAGTTCTCGAGGTCGGGCAGGCCAGGTCGTCAACACACAGACAGATAAAGTACAGAGACAGGAGACAGATGCGGAGTTTGGCAACAGAGTATCAGATATAGCGAAGTACCTAATCAGAGATCAGAAGAGTGGTCAGGAAAGCAGAAGGTCATAACAAATAATCAACAATGCCTAGACTTGGGTGTGAGCTCCTAGATCCTCAACGGGATCGGTTGAAAAGGGCGCCCGAGCTGCCTGTATGAAAAGGGCGCCGCCATAGACATCAATGTTATTTCTGGAAATATGGGCTACAAGGTGTAGAAAAGGGCGCCCGAGTTTTGATATAGGCTACAAGCGGGCTCCCATATTTTTTCGGCTACAAGGTTTTCTGCTACAAGCGGGCTCCCCTTTGTAGCCTGTATTTTCTCCGGCTACAAGATTTTCGGCTACAGTAAGGTGCCCCTTTGTAGCCCATATTATTGCCTTTTTTTCTAGTCTAAGTTTTTATATGGCCTACAAGTGCTGGAAGCCAAATTATTTCATTCCCCCACTATCCATGGCGGCCTGGAGGAGGAATAGTAATTAACACATCCCAGAGTTTTTTTTCTAGCCGAAGTTTTTATATGGGCTACACCAAGAGTCTTTTTTGTAGCCGAAGTTTATATGGGCTACACCAGGCGCCTTTTTTGTAGCCGAAGTTGGTATATATGGGCTCCACCAGGCGCCCTTTTTTACCGGCGCCCTTTTCATGTAGACCCTCATCAACACCCCGGAACTGGTCTAGATAATAACACAGATGGTAACAGGATTCCTAGACTAAGGTGTGAGCTCCTTGGTCATCAACACCTTGGAAACTGGTCTAGATAATAACTCAGATAATAACACAGATAATAACAGGATTCCTAGACTAAGGTGTGAGCTCCTTGGTCATCAACACCTTGGAAACTGGTCTAGATAATAACACAGATAATAACACAGATACTGACAGAAGGTCTGAGTGCTACCACGTAGTGATCGCAACACCAGACACCAGAGAAATTACCAGCACCCAGTGTATATACCCCAGCGCTCTCCAGCGCCACCCCTAAGTGCTGGACCAATGAAAACTGCTGGAATTGTCAGCTGACCGGTTTGGTCAGCTGACTCCCTTCTGACTGTCATAAAGGCTCTGCCTCTCCGCGCGCGCGTCCTCCTGAACCTGTGTGGACTATCAGTCCCAGCCACACCAGACATGTGTTGTAATGTTTCTGCTGTGTTGGATGCGGAACCAGTCGCACCGCTGTCCAAGCATGCGGCGGTTCCTCTACGTTCAGTACTGTCAGAAATATGCCTATGCGTGCAAACATCCGCATCTGACGCGGAATCATAAGGCATGCGGCGGTTTCATCGCGCTCCGTCATGCCAGTGGATGCAGACCCACGCGCGCAACCTGCCGCGTTGGATGCGGAATCAGCCGCCTTGCTCTGAGTACCCGCGGCGGCTTTTATGCGTTTACTCACATTCAGGCAGAGAAAGAAAAAAAGGAACACAGCCTCATTATTTGTGTGCTAGGCACTGTACATATCCATGTCTAGCTTATCATGTCACCTCGGGTATCCTTTAACTTGTCTCCAGATACCGCCCTGCATGTAACCTCCACTCTACTATCCATATTATTCTGTCTTCCTCTCTATACTTTTTTCATTCTCACCAGTGATGATTGCGATTAGCTAATTTACGATTACACTACATTTTGCATACATTTTCGCAATTCCGCCTATACCTAATTACAAATTGTTAAGTCATTGATTTTGTACAATCATTCGAAATTAATTTACGCATACTTTTGTGCCGACTTTGAACAGCAAAGCCCCCATACATGCTAATGCTACATATGGGAATAGTGGGTACAAGTCACAAAAATAATTTTGCAAAGCCTTGTAGTTTTTGAGAAAATCGATTTTGAAAATGCAAAGAAAAATGACAGTTTAAAAACTTTGTATTTTTAAACTCCGTTTTCTCAAAACCTACACGGCCTTTTTGAATAATTCTTTTTTTTTTTTACTTGTACCCACTATTCTCCTTAACATACGTAGCACTTTTGGTAGCAATAGCCCAAGACCCCCTCCTGGTGGTGCCAAACCCTAACACTCTCCCTGGTGGTGCCTAACCCTAAGACCCCCTCCTGGTGGTGCCTAACCCTAACACTCTCCCTGGTGGTGCTTAACCCTAACACTCTCCCTGGTGGTGCCTAACCCTAAGACCCCCCCGGTGGTGCCTATGCCTAAGACCCCCCTGGTGGTGCCTAACCCTAACACCCTCCCCCGGTGGTGCCTAACCCTAACACTCTCCCTGGTGGGGCCAAACCCTAACACTCTCCCTGGTGGTGCCTAACCCTAAGACCCCCCTGGTGGTGCCTATGCCTAAGACCCCCCTGGTGGTGCCTAACCCTAACACCCTCCCCCGGTGGTGCCTAACCCTAACACTCTCCCTGGTGGGGCCAAACCCTAACACTCTCCCTGGTGGTGCCTAACCCTAAGACCCCCTCCTGGTGGTGCCTAACCCTAACACTCTCCCTGGTGGTGCCTAACCCTAAGACCCCCCTTGGTGGTGCCTAACCCTAACACCCTCCCATGGTGGTGCCTAACCCTAAGACCCTCCCTGGTGGTGCCTAACCCTAACACCCTCCCCCGGTGGTGCCTAACCCTAAGACCCCCCCTGGTGGTGCCTAACCCTAAGACCCCCCCTGGTGGTGCCTAACCCTAAGACCCCCCCCCGGTGGTGCCTAACCCTAAGACCCCCCTTGGTGGTGCCTAAACCTAAGACCCCCCTGGTGGTGCCTAACCCTAAGACCTCCCTGGTGGTGCCTAACCCTAACACCCTCCCCCGGTGGTGCCTAACCCTAAGACCCCCCCCTGGTGGTGCCTAACCCTAAGACCCCCCTGGTGGTGCCTAACCCTAACCATCCCCCTGGTGGTGCCTAACCCTAACACCCTCCCCCGGTGGTGCCTAACCCTAAGACCCCCCTGCTGGTGCCTAACCCTAACACCCTCCCCCGGTGGTGCCTAACCCTAACACCCTCCCCCGGTGGTGCCTAACCCTTAGACCATGTATGGGGGCTCTGCTATTCACTGCCAAAGATAATTTCTGCACAACTTATGCTGAAGCTAACGCCCTCCTTTACTGTACCTGTTGTGAATGCAAGGTGTGTAATCTGCCCGTTATTCGGGTGCCACTAATAGCCACAATAAACACTGTAGTCTATGCTGCATACATGGAGTGTTTCAGTGGTGTAGCTGAGGAGCTGTGGGCCCAGGTGCAAGTTTGCATTGAGCCCCCCCCCTCCCAGCACTCTATACATAGCAATTGTTACGGCGCACCAAAGCCTGCCAAGGACAATCACAGTGTCAGAGGTGCAAGAAGGGGATGGGGAGCATCTTGCTAATGATTACTACTATTCAAAGTAACTATAGAAGTGATTATTAGAAGCACAGGACCAATAGAGAGCTAACACTGACTGCGGTTGAGGGAGGGCCATGCGGGGCCCCGATGTGATGGCTACCTCTGCACCTCCTATTGCTACATCACTGGAGTGTTTGTGAATGCCGCCGTTAGATTGTTTGGGTGTTTCTACGAAACCTCTGAGTAAAGTAACAGCACTGATTGCAAACTCCTGTGCCAGCCTTAGCACTACAAGGACACTGATGAAGAAGTTTGGAAAGCACCTTCCTACCCCCCAGCACAGCAATGACAGCCCAGGATAAGCAGAGAGTATTGCAGAGATGGTATCACACTTACTGGGCAGTGATTAGATTCAGATGTGGGGAGACTTCCTTGTCCTCTCCTGTAATATCTCCCAGCTGCAGCAGCTGTACAAAGGCTCCTCAATGTGGGAGTCGGCTCCTCCTGTGTATAATGACATAAGCTACACACACACATGATCGGGTCTGCATGCCAAGAGAGGCCGTCCGATCGTCTGGAATAAGGAAGGAAGTTTCCCACCCTCTTAGGTGTAACGCCAATTTAGAGCAGCCCGGAAGAAAAGAGTCACCTATGTAGAGGGGAGGCTCTGGATCCCATAGAGCATGATAAAATATTGTTTAACTTACTTAACTTATATTGTACTGCTTTATTCATATAGTTAATATTTTTAATACATATTGATATTTTACTAACCTAACTTCTTCCTACTCTCACCCAGAAGTTTCCTCTGGTGGTGCCTAACCCTAAGACTCCCACTGGTGGTGCTTATCCCTAAGACTCCCACTGGTGGTGCTTATCCCTAAGACTCCCACTGGTGTTGCCTAAGACTCCCACTGGTGGTGCCTAACCCTAAAACCCCCTGGTGGTACTTAACCCTAAAACCCCCACTGGTGGTGCCTAACCCTAAGACCCCCACTGGTGGTGCCTAACCCTAAGACTCCCCTGGTGGTGCCTAACCCTAAGACTCCCCTGGTGGTGCCTAACCCTAAGACCCCCACTGGTGGTGCCTAACCCTAAGACCCCCACTGGTGGTGCCTAACCCTAAAACCCCCTGGTGGTACTTAACCCTAAGACCCCCACTGGTGGTGCCTAACCCTAAGACTCCCACTGGTGGTGCCTAACCCTAAGACTCCCACTGGTGGTGCCTAACCCTAAGACTCCCCTGGTGGTGCCTATCTCTAAGACCCTACTGGTTGTGCTTATCCCTAAGACCCCCCTGGTGGTGCCTAACCCTAAGACCCCCACTGGTGGTGCCTAACCCTAAGACCCCCCTGGTGGTGCCTAACCCTAAGACCCCCACTGGTGGTGCCTAACCCTAAGACCCCCCTGGTGGTGCCTAACCCTAAGATGCCCCTGGTGGTGCCTAAGATACCCCTGGTGGTGTCTATCCCTAAGACCACCCCTGGAGAGCGCCTAACCTTAAACATCCCTCGGGTGATGCCTAATCCTAAGACCTCCTTGGTGGTACATCATAACCTTAACCCCCCCCCCCCCCCCCATTTTGTTTGAGTAATATAAATTACTATATGGTTTATGGTTTTAATATAGAATTTTAAAAAATGATAATGGAGGAGTCAAAATGTAAAAATAAACGTTTATATAAGTACGTTTGTGTAGTGTCTGATCTGTCACGTACAAGGCATGTAGTATTGAAGTGCTGGTTCCAGAATGTTTCTAATGTAATAAATCTGGAAGTTATTATGGAGCTGCTCAATGCAGTGCAATGTTATGGGCTGTTGATCTACCGCAGCTCATGCCCGGCTCCAATTCAATCAAGATTTTCCATCTGGTCACATCGATAATTTTGATTTACAATCGATCTGACAGGTTAGTATATAGATTTATAGCAGAATGAATCACATGACGGGAGTCAACAGGGAGTCGACAAGTGTATGGCTACCTTTACCTTCCAACTTTCCAGTGTGTCAGTTAGTTAAAAAAGTGTGAAAAGCCCACATGGGGTTAAAGGGATCTGAGCAGTCTATTAATAAAATATATAGACACAGAACATTTATATCGCCCTTTTCTCCTGGTTGACTCTAAGCACCAGCCAGTAGGGCGCGCTCAGAAGAACAAACCACCCCCTATTTGTAAATAGTGTGGGCCGTTGAGCAGTTGAGTGACATTACCTACCTGTGGAGGGCTGCTCCCTAGTGCCCCTCTTCTCCTGGGAGACCAGCAGGTGCCGCAGTTTGAAGCGCTCACAGCTGTGTCGAGTGTTTCCGGCCACAGCTTAACATGCTGGGAGATGTATGCCGCTTTCCATCTTCCACCTTTAAAGACTAACTTCCTGTTAGGAAGGAGGAAGTGCCGGGAAGATGTAGAGCAGCATACAGCGAAGCAGCAACCTAGGCAAGTTAACCCTTTCTCTGGCAGACCACGCCCCCGTCCATGTCGGAATAGTTTCCTGCTAATCTCTATAATTTGAGATGGCTCAAACCTCCGATTTTTGGTTCGCAAACCTCGAACGCGAACTTCCGCAAAAGTTCGGGTTTGCGCGAACTTTGCGAACTGCAATAGACTTCAATGGGCAAGCGAACTTTGAAAACTTCAAACATTAATTCTGGCCAGAAAAGTGATGGAAAAGATGTTTCAAGGGTTCTAACACCTGGAGGGGGGCATGGCGGAGTGGGATACACGCCAAAAGTCCTGGGGAAAAATCCGGATTTGACACAGAGCAGCATTTTAAGGGCAGAAATCACATTGCATGCTAAATTGGAAGCATAAAGTGCTTTAAAATATCTTGCATGTGTATACATCAATCAGGGAGTGTAATTAGTGTACTGCATCACACTGACAGACCAAACTCACTGTGTAACGCACCGCAAACAGCTGTTTGTGTAGTGATGGCCATGCTGGAATGGTGCGCACCATGGAGAGAGTGCAGGCAATGGCGGTTTTGAAGCCCACATGGTCACCGAGCTGAGGTAGCTCAATGACAGAACAACAGTGACTATCCAGCTGATCGAATTTGGTCTGTCCACAATGAAGCAACGACCTTATTATCTTGGGTGTTCCCCCCAACACACTCATATAGCCGGCGGTCATTGCTTCATTGTGATACGCAAGCCCCTTCACCGCGGCAAGGTAATGATCACGAAGGGGAATGGGCACATGTACATGCCTTTTGTTTTATTGTTGCAGCCGCAGTGCAGCCAGAAAAATTAGGCAGGCATGTACATGCACCAGAAAAATTATTCTTCTTGTTAGCGGCCGCTGCTAGCAGCGGCCTTAAAAATTCAGGAATACACCTGGAGTGGCAGAGAAGGCAGTCAAGCGGCCTGCAGGCAGAGATGCTGTGTGGGGACTGGGGACCGACTTAGTCTTAGGGCAGGCAGTCACACGGACTGCATGCAGCCAGAGATACTGTGTTTGGGCATGCCTGAAATAGGCAAATGCAGGGGGGGGGGGGGGGGGGGGATTAAAGCTGCCCAGAATCCCCCCTCAGACCAGGGCCGGTGCAGTGTCTGGGGACAGGCACAAGTTTAGACACCAGGATATCTGCATGTATCCTGTAGCTCACAGCACCCACTGGTCTTTCCACGGCTCAATTTTCGGTGGCAGAGTACAGATGGCATTGCTCACATCTGAGGCAGACACTCAAAAAAATGTCCACACCACTGAGCCCTGGGATGATGGCACTTTGGTGGTGGTGGCCGACTGAGTATTAAGTGGGGTGCCAGAATCAGTGCAGGAGGAAGCTATGTCACGGTTCCATGCGGAAGCTGAGGTGTTCTGTGTTAAATAGTCAACTACTTCCTGACAATCTTGGGGGTTGAGGGCACGTACCTTCTGAACACTGTACTTTGGTGCAGGGCGGCACGAAATCACGACAGCATGACCTCGAACAGACCTGGGTGGCCTGCCTCTGCCTGTTTTGTCCATATTGGGGGGATGAAGTGAAAGGTATGCACTGACTTGACTAATACAATGTGCAGTCACACAGGTACAGTAAACAGGTATGCAGTGACTGGTATCAATACAATGTGCAGCTGTCACACACACAGATACTGTGAACAGGTATGCAGGGACTGGTATATAACACTGCGTGCTGTCACCCAGGTGCAGTGACTGGTATCAATACAATGTGCAGCTGTCTCACACACACACAGGTGCAGTGAACAGTTATGCAGTGACTGGTATATAACACTGCGTGCTGCTGTCACGCAGGTGCCGTGAACATGAACAGGTATGCACAGACTGGTATTACAAATGTGCAGCTGTCACACACAGGTGCAGTGAAAAGGTAGGCACTGAATGTGCTGGGCCTAGCACAGTATAGCAATTAGCAAGGGCCAGCTGAGACTGACAGGGCTGTATATGCAAGTGTCAGTGGGCCACAAAAGAAAAAAAAAAAAAAAAGGTATCACAAGAACATTAACTCTCAAAAGAGCTGTTTTAGGGTGCTTTTTAGCACTAAGCATCAGCAAGGAACAAGCTAACAAGCCTAACTAACCTTTCCCTAATCTCTGCAGCAACTCTCTCCCTTCTCTCACTCGCAATATTACCCTGGCTTCCACCAGTAAGTACCACGAGTTACAATGTTAGCGCGACTCCTCCCCTCCTGTGGACATTCACTTACTATGGACTAAGGCAAAGTAGAAAATTGTGATTCAGTAGAAGAAGAGACAGACTCAGGCACTTCCTATATTGAACACGGTGCAGTACAGGAACAACAACTATCTCACGTGTGTTCTACGCCTCTCCAGGACAACTGTCTTGTGGTCTGACAAGTCAAAAATGTAAGTTCTTTTTGAAAATCATGAACACTGGGAGGAAGTGGTGAGCTTGATAAAAGGAGCGCTGCTCCAAAACGTCACATTTATGCTGTAAGCCTTCTAAAGAATAAAAGAGCTTATTTAAATCGATGGTGCCGGTCTTCATCCTTGAACTCTACTGACTGGTCCTGAGTGTTGTTGGGACTGACCACCAGGCATATTGTACTGCATATTGGTGGAAGAGCTCCGCTTATGCCTACTACTATGAGGTCAGTGTCCAGGCAGAACAGCTGGTGATTACCAGGCTAGGACACTGGCTTACTCCTCTCATTCTGGATAATAGAAGAGAGGGGTGAGTGATGGTACTCATCTTTAAAAAGGACTCCTTGGAGCAGGGGTGTCAAACGCAAATATAGAGTGGTCCGAAATTGAAAACTGGGACCAAGTCATGGGACAACCTCTATTTTAGTGGCCTCATCGCTTCCCTATACAGTTCCTTGGTGTCCAGTGGCCCCCTCCCTACCCTATAAAGTGCCATCTAGTGGCCCCTCCCTCTCCCATACATTTCCCTGGTGTCTAGTACTCCCCTCTATCCCCTATACAGTTCCCAGGTGTCTAGTGACCCTTTTCCCTTCACCATGTGGCTTCACAGTTTTAATGCTTAGCCATATAGGCTTAACGCTCAGCTGCTCGCAGTCCGAATATAATGCAAACTGGAGAAACCACCTGCGGGCCAAATGTAATGGCACTGTGGTCCAGATGGGACATGTATGCCTTAAAGGCAGATAGATAACTGCACTGATGTTTGGACATACAGTTATCTTTTAACACACACACACTAGCAAGAATGTAAACAATTATTATTATATTTATTTCCAGTACAGTACGTATATAATTCTTACATATAAGAGTTAGCTTTTATGCTAATTGGCCAGCCATTATGTGTTTCAAGTGGACCTGAACTCAGAACGTCCTCTCTGCTCTAAACAGCATAATAAACTTAAGAAAAACAGGGCTATAAGGGCAATAAATCAGGGCAATAAATCTGCTGTGTGTCTACTTCCTGCTTTCATGGAAACGTACATAGGGTTAACATCTTGTGTTTTAATATTAGCTTCTCTGCTGCGGCAACCAGCTGACACAGATGAGAGATAAAATGACAGTGGTGATAAATTACAGATAAGAAGGAATTAGGCTAAACTTTCAAAATACGAACAGGGTGTATTTCTACAGGTTTTCCTTCTGCCCTGTGCAAGAATTCAGGTCTACTTTAAGATGTAGGAGAAAACCAGAGTACTGGGAGGAAACCGAAGAACACATGGACGACATGTGGACTCCATGCATGCAGTAGTGTCCATGGTGGGACTTGAACCCGGGGCCCGAGAGGTGCGGGGCTGAAGCATTGGCCACCATACTGATTAGAACTTCCTCAAAGAAAAGAATCTTCAATAACATATCTTTATATCATACAGGTTAGATGTAGGTAGTTTAAATGCAGAAGCTTGGTTGGTAGGTAAACACTGAGGAACCCCGCATAGAATTGTGCCGCTCACAGCTCTTCTCGGAAGGTCAGGCCGCTCCCCTCCATCCTCTTCCTGTATTCTTCATCAAACACAATGTTCTGGGACACCAAAAAGTGGTTCTTCCAGTCCCCGACTTTCCCTGAAACAAAGCAATTGTCCATCGTTATGCAATAATCTGTAAACAATTTCTGTTCAAGGAATCTGACCTAGACATGACTCATTTAATATACTGTAGAGATAAAAAGGAGGAGGTGTCTTCCACTGAATAGGTTCAGTTGTCCCTCCTTGTGTTTTACGAGACATATTACTCTCAAGCCTCGTACACACGCCTGACTTAAAGGGAACCAGAGCTGAAATAATAAAGAAGTTATACATACCTGGGGCTTCCTCCAGCCCCATACGGGCTGATCGATCCCACGCCGCCATCCAGCGCTGCCCGCAGCTATGAGAACCGGCTCCGCGCTTTTCCGTCAGTCTGAGCCAGTCTAAGCGTAGCAGAGGTGCGCTCTTTGCGTATCTCTGCAGGAGTGTATGGAGAGATACGTAGAGGGCGCACTTCTCCTGCGTAGCCCGGCTCCGATGACGTCAGCCCATTCTCCTAGATGCGAGCAGCGGTGGATGGCGGCGTGGGATCGCTCAGCGCGTATGGGGCTGGAGGAAGCCCCAGGTATGGATAACTTCTTATTTTTTTGCTAGGATACATCTCTGGTACCCTTTAAAGGGGCACTATGGCGAAAAATTTTAAAATTTAAAATATGTGCAAACAAACAAGTACTTTTGTCCAGAGTAAAATGAGCCATAAATTAATTTTCTCCTATGTTGCAGTCACTTACAGTAGGTAGTATAAATCTGACAGAAGTGACAGGTTTTGGATTAGACCATCTCTTCATGGGGATTCTCAGCAAGGCTTTTATTCTTTATAAAGATATTCCCTCAAACGGATTTAAACAATGATGATGGCCAGCCTCCCTGCTTCCTACACAGTCTTTTGGCAGTTGGACAGAGCAACTGCCATTCACTAAGTGCTTTTGGAAATAAATTTATCCCTGAGACTAGTCCAAAACCTGTCACTTCTGTCATATTTCTACAACCTACTGTAAGTGACAGCAACATCGGAGAAAAAAAATGTACTTCTTATTTGTATGTGTTTGCACATATTTTAAATGTTACAGTTTCTTGCTGTAGTGCCCCTTTAACAATAACCCGACATCGACCACCTCAGCCGACAATCAGGGCCGGATTTCTGAGAATGCCACAAAGACTTGGGCGGTAAAAGCAGAAGGGCTGCAGACTTGGAAGATAAGAGGTCACATGTCAAAATAAATCATCCCTTACTGACCTTATCTATCCTTGACAAGTGCTGCTCATACATGAGCGTCATTTCTAAAGTATGCATGCCCAGAACACTATGGGCTGCTGTGCATATCAGGGCAGGAGGGATTACAGGGAGCGCGAGTGCAGAGAGCATGCACTGCTTCTTTGATCTCAGCTGTAAGGAGGGGGTGGGGAGGCAAATGTTGACAGTGGGCCTTGGGCGCTGGAAAGTAGTGTTGGGCGAACACCTAGATGTTCGGGTTCGCGAACGTTCGCCGAACATCGCCGCAATGTTCGGGTGTTCGCGCCGAACTCCGAACATAATGGAAGTCAATGGGGACCCGAACTTTCGTGCTTTGTAAAGCTTCCTTACATGCTACATACCCCAAATTTGCAGGGTATGTGAACCTTGGGAGTGGGTACAAGAGGAAAAAAAATATTTGAAAAAGAGCTTATAGTTTTTGAGAAAATTGATTGTAAAGTTTCAAAGGAAAAACTGTCTTTTAAATGTGGAAAATGTCATGTTTCTTTGCACAGGTAACATGCTTTTTGTCGCCATGCAGTCATAAATGTAATACAGAGAAGAGGTTCCAGGAAAAGGGACCGGTAACGCTAACCCAGCACCAGCAGCAGCACACGTGATGGAACAGGAGGAGGCGCAGGAGGAGAAGGCCACGCTTTTTGAGACAACAACCCAGGCCTTGCATGAGGACAAGAAGCGTGCGGATAGCATGCTTTGTACCGCCATGCAGTCATAAATGTAATAAAGATGAGAGGTTCCATAAACAGGGACCGGCAACGCTAACCCAGCAGCAGCAGACGTGATGGAACAGGAGGAGGCGCAGGAGGAGAAGGCCACGCTTTGAGACACAACAACCAAGGCCTTGCAGGAGGACAAGAAGCGTGCGGATAGCATGCTTTTTACCGCCATGCAGTCATAAATGTAATAAAGATGAGAGGTTCCATAAACAGGGACCGGCAACGCTAACCCAGCAGCAGCAGCAGCACACGTGATGGAACAGGAGGAGGCGCAGGAGGAGAAGGCCACGCTTTGAGACACAACAACCCAGGCCTTGCAGGAGGACAAGAAGCGTGCGGATAGCATGCTTTGAACCGCCATGCAGTCATAAATGTTATAGATAAGAGGTTCAATAAACAGGGACCGGGCGGCAACGCTAACCCAGCAGCAGCAGACGTGATGGAACAGGAGGAGGCGCAGGAGGAGAAGGCCACGCTTTGAGACACAACAACCCAGGCCTTGCATGAGGACAAAAAGCGTGCGGATATAGCAATGCTTTTTGCCGGCATGCAGTCATAAATGTAATAAAGATGAGAGGTTCAATAAACAGGGACCGACAACGCTAACCCATCACAGATGGTCATTGTTCATGTTACTTGGTTGGGGTCCGGGAGTGTTGCATAGTCGTTTCCAATCCAGGATTGATTCATTTTAATTTGAGTCAGACGGTCTGCATTTTCTGTGGAGAGGCGGATACGCCGATCTGTGACGATGCCTCCGGCAGCACTGGAACAGCGTTCCGACATAACGCTGGCTGCCGGGCAAGCCAGCACCTCTATTGCGTACATTGCCAGTTCGTGCCAGGTGTCTAGCTTCGATACCCAATAGTTGAAGGGTGCAGATGGATTGTTCAACACAGCTACGCCATCTGACATGTAGTCCTTGACCATCTTCTCCAGGCGATCGGTGTTGGAGGTGGATCTGCACGCTTGCTGTTCTGTGGGCTGCTGCTGCATGGGTGTCAGAAATTTTTCCCACTCCAAGGACACTGCCGATACCATTCCCTTTTGGGCACTAGCTGCGGCTTGTGTTGTTTGCTGCCCTCCTGGTCATCCTGGGTTTGCGGAAGTCAGTCTGTCGGCGTACAACTGGCTAGAGGAGGGGGAGGATGTCAATCTCCTCTCTAAAGTCTCCACAAGGGCCTGCTGGTATTCTTCCATTTTGACCTGTCTGACTCTTTCTTCAAGCAGTTTTGGAACATTGTGTTTGTACCGTGGATCCAGAAGTGTATAAACCCAGTAATTGGTGTTGTCCAGAATGCGCACAATGCGTGGGTTGCGTTCAATGCAGTCTAGCATGAATTGAGCCATGTGTTCCAGAGTCCTGCCAGAATCCTCATCATCCTCTTGTGAGCGTTGTGATAGTTGTTGTGATGCATCATATTCGTCACCTTCTTCCTGGTCTGCTTCTGCTGACCATTCGTGCTGAATTGTGGAAGTCCAACGTGCACCGCTCTGGCCCTCGTCAGTGGTGGCAGGAAATTCCTGCTCCAACTCCAGCTGTTCCTCCTCCTCTTCTTCGTCATAGCTGCTGGGGCCAGCGTTTCCTGAGGCGGATGGCCTGATGTTGGTACCATCACGCTGATCGTTTTCTCCTTCAGATTCCCCCAGTTGCATCATGACAGCTGTTTCCTTGATTTTCAACATTGACCTCTTCAGTAAACACAGCAGTGGTATGGTAATGCTGACTGAAGAGTTGTCACTGCTCACAAGCAACGTGGACTGCTCAAAATTTTGGAGGACTTGGCAGAGGTCCAACATGTTGGCCCAATCGGATCCACAGAAGCTTGGCAGCTGTCCGGATGCACCTCGGTACTGCGCCGTCATGTACTGGACCACTGCACTCTTCTGCTCGCAAAAGCGGGCTAGCATGTGCAGCGTAGAATTCCAGCGTGTAGGGACATCACACAGCAAGCGATGGTGGGGGAGATTGAAACGCTCCTGCATCTTGGCGAGTGCCCCCAAAGCAGTACTGTAATTTCTACAATGTTTGGCCACTCGTCGCACCTTCAAAAGAAGATCGGCCACGCCTGGGTATGTCCTCAGGAACCGCTGAACTACTAGGTTCATCACGTGCGCCAGGCAAGGGATGTGTGTCAGCTTAGCCAACCTTAAAGCGCGAATGAGATTACTCCCATTATCACACACAACCATGCCCGGTTTCAGGTCCAGCGGTGCCAGCCACAAATCCGTCTGTTCCTTTATTCCCCTCCAAATTTCCTCCCGTGTGCTGCTTATCCCCAAGGCAGATCAGCTTCAGCAATGCTTGCTGACGCATGCCAACAGCTGTGCTGCACTGCTTCCACGATCCTACTGCTGCTGGTGCTGGGTTAGCGTTTCCGGATGAGGTACAGCTTTGAGATGCGTTGGAGGAGAAGGAGTCAGAGAGGTAGGTGCTGCTGTTGTTATCCAGTGGGAGGGACGGCGGTGCAGCTGTTTGCGGCGTGGGCAACACCCGCGCCGTAGCAGGTGAGGAATCGCTGCCAGGCTCCACAAGGTTCACCCAGTGCGCGGTAAGGGAGATGTATCGACCCTGGCCGAACGCACTCGTCCAGGTGTCAGTGGTGAGGTGAACCTTGCAGGCAACGGCATTCTTCAAGCTTCGGGTTATTTTGCTGACCACGTGCTCATGCAACTCAGGCACTGCAGAGCGCGCAAAGTGGTAGCGGCTGGGAACCACGTAACGTGGGATGGCCACTGACATCGTGCCCTTGAAGCTGTTTGTCTCCACCACTCGATATGGCAGCATTTCGCAGGCCAGAAGCTTGGCTATGCTGGCTGTTACGGCCACGGCCCGGGGGTTATTTGCTGGCAATTTCCTCTTGCGATCAAACATCTCCGAGACAGACAACTGAATCGTAGGGCTGCACACTGAAGGGCTGTTGGTTGTTGTGTTTGATGAACACTGGGAGACCTCAAGAGCACTACTCCGGAAAGTGACAGTGTCAGCGTCTGAGGTTTGTGAATGTTGTGAACCACGCAATGGCTGGGCTACTGCTGCTGCTGAGGCGGGTCTGGTGGTGAGTCTGGTGACCCCAAGGGAGGCAGTGTTGCTGGTACCCTGTCCTGCCGCGTTTGCCCACAGAGTGGGATGTTTGGATAGCATGTGGCGGGTCATGCTGGTGGTGGAGAGGTTGTTAATACTTTTCCCCCTGCTCAGGTGGGTCTTGCACACCTTTCAAATCGCCATAGTACCATCCTCAGTGCAGTCTTCAAAGAAAGCCCAGACTTTGGAGCACCTGCCTTGCTGGCGATTTCTGTTTGCGCCTCTTTTGCCTCTCACTTGAACTTCCACGCTTGTGGTGCCTGAAATTGCGCGCCGCCTACCTTGTGGCACAAGGCGAACTCGTGCAGCAGTGGGTTCTTCAACAGACTCATCTGTGCTGCTGCTATGACGGCGATGTTCTCGTTCACAAACAAAATCTGGGTCTATGTCCACATTGTCCATACCCTCCTCTTCCATCTCCTCAAACTCGTCATATGTCATTGTGGGGGGCCGCTGCCGTGGAGTAGAGCTCCCCAGAACAACCTCTGCGCAGCTCACTCCAACGTCGTCTTCCAGATCTTGTCGGCCAACCTCCTGCAATTGCAACCCCTCCTGCCCAACTTGCTCTGGGATTTGGGTTTCAAAGTCCTCGGACTCGCCTTGCATTTCAGTGCGCGGTGCATTTCCCACAGTTAATGGTTGTGAATCCGGGCACAACATTTCTGGCTGTTCCTCTATTGACCTTTGAAAGGTGGAAGTTTATTGGGCTGGGAATAGCTCCTGCGAATACCCCATTGTGTCCTGAGGTAATTCATCGGACTGGTTATCTGGCAGTTGTGTGCGTGGTGTCGCTGCCGGTTGTGTCAGCTTTGTGCCCACTGGCTCCTTGTAACTGGCTGAGGACTCGGACCTCGTGCGTGATGTGCTGGTGCTGCTTAACCCACTGCTGGACGCTTGAGAGGTCATCCAAGTAATTATCTGGTCCTGTTCTTTTGGATTTGTGAGGGTTGTTGTCCTGGACAACATGGGCGGTATTAAGTGGGTTTTCTTGGGTGCTCCCCTGTGGCCTGTACGTGAAACGTCAGGGGAAACACCTCTTCCCTTGCCCCTCCCTCTTTCACCGGATTTCTTCCTCATTTCACTTATCCTTAAAGTACACGCTGACTGGCAGCAGTACAGTGGCAGTACAGAAATGCTATACAGTGGTGGGTGAGCGGTGTACCACTATTCCCAGCAGCGACACAGAGCACAATGCTATACAGTGGTGGGTGAGCGGTGTACCACTATTCCCAGCAGCGACACAGAGCACAGTGCTATACAGTGGCGGGTGAGCGGTGTACTACTGTTCCCAGCAGACATAGAGTGGCAGTAAACACAATGCTATATAGTGTGGCTGAGCGAGCGGTGTACTACTGTTCCCAGCAGACACAGAGTGGCAGTAAACACAATGCTATATAGTGTACTGGGTGAGCGGTGAACACAGAGTGGCAGTAAATACAATGCTATATAGTGTGGCTGAGCGAGCGGTGTACTACTGTTCCCAGCAGACACAGAGTGGCAGTAAACACAATGCTATATAGTGTGCTGGGTGAGCGGTGTACACAGAGTGGCAGTAAACACAATGCTATATAGTGTGGCTGAGCGAGCGGTGTTCTACTGTTCCCAGCAGACACAGAGTGGCAGTAAACAGAATGCTATATAGTGTGGCTGAGCGAGCGGTGTACTACTATTCCCAGCAGACACAGAGTGGCAGTAAACAGAATGCTATATAGTGTGGCTGAGCGAGGTACACAGAGTGGCAGTAAACAGAATGCTATATAGTGTGGCTGAGCGAGCGGTGTACTACTATTCCCAGCAAACACAGAGTGGCAGTAAACAGAATGCTATATAGTGTGGCTGAGCGAGGTACACAGAGTGGCAGTAAACAGAATGCTATATAGTGTGGCTGAGCGAGCGGTGTACTACTATTCCCAGCAGACACAGAGTGGCAGTAAACAGAATGCTATATAGTGTGGCTGAGCGAGGTACACAGAGTGGCAGTAAACAGAATGCTATATAGTGTGGCTGAGCGAGCGGTGTACTACTATTCCCAGCAGACACAGAGTGGCAGTAAACAGAATGCTATATAGTGTGGCTGAGCGAGGTACACAGAGTGGCAGTAAACAGAATGCTATATTGTGTGGCTGAGCGAGCGGTGTACTACTATTCCCAGCAGACACAGAGTGGCAGTAAACAGAATGCTATATAGTGTGGCTGAGCGAGGTACACAGAGTGGCAGTAAACAGAATGCTATATAGTGTGGCTGAGCGAGCGGTGTACTACTATTCCCAGCAGCGACACAATGACTGGGGGGACCCTGGCTAGCGTGGCTGGAGCGCGAACTACCCTGCCTGCCTACCCAAAGCTAAACCCACAGACAAATGGCGGAGATATGACGTGGTTCGGGTATTTATTTACCCGAACCACGTGACAGTTCGGCCAATCACAGCGCTAGCTGAATGTTCGGGGAACGTTCGACCATGCGCTCTTAGTTCGGCCATGTGGCCGAACGGTTTGGCCGAACACCATCAGGTGTTCGGCCGAACTCGAACATCACCCGAACAGGGTGATGTTCTGCAGAACCCGAACAGTGGCGAACACTGTTCGCCCAACACTACTGGAAAGTACAAATCCAGCCCTGCCGATAGTCAGGCGTGTGCACAGCACCTGACCATCCACACGCAATCTGCCGGGCAGATCTGAATCCCAGCGACGCCGTTCCCCCGCAATGATCCTATTGTTTGTGCAATTCCCCCGCCCGTGATGTCACATATGCACTGCTCATCGCCCTTCCATCGTCATCTGCCCCCCGGAATAGCAGCACAGTGCATCGTCAGCTACACAGCTAACGTGTGCAACCCAGTCCAGCGATGTCGCCCAAGGGGATCACAGCTCCTGGTCCCCAGTGGGCGACATCAGTTGGGTATGTGTACACACCCCTACTGAGCAACCTTTCCAGTCCTGATGGATAATCATCCAACCATCTCTGCCTTAAGTCCCCATATCTGCCTTAACCACAGATATGGAGACTCTTCCCTTGTGGGTTTCCACTAAAAGCCTAGAAGGAGGCTTGGTCATAATGATGCTGTCAGTAACTTTCCGTGGTGAGCTGCTTTTAGCATCAGGTGAGAAATCCTCAATTCCTTGTCAATAAGGTGTAACAACGTATATGAAGCCCATGGTTTGGTACCTTTCCGCATGAACTTTGAGATGGACTGGTCAAACACTTCAGGAGGTAAGGTAGTGAAGTTGGCCATGGGATTATCTTTCATGACCTCAAAAGATGTGTGGTGGTGGATGGTCTCCAGGACCTCATCGGACACTTCCTGCTCCATGAACTTGGCGATCTTTCTGATTTCCCTCTTTGGATCCTAAATGACAACAAGGAAACTTCAGTGTATTGTCCATGACTAAAGATAATCGAAGAAAGGCTAATGATTCAAGCGTGGATGTAAATCGTATGGGGCTTGGATGTGGGCCAATCAAATGTACTTCAATTATTTTGATTGGCTCGGTTGTGATTTTAAAATTACTGCAAACTAAGAAAAAAAAATTATAATAAATTGAAAGGACCAATCAGAATTAAAATCACTATCACAATCGCTGGCAAAAAGCTTACACTTTTTAAAATCGCTAACAAAATTGCTTACAACGCGCTGATTAAAATGCTAGCATTTGCACTAGCGGTTTGCGATTTGTAGTGGGTTCCAGGCCTCACACGTGTGATCAATTTTACCTCAATTGTAAAAAAAATTTAAAGAACTCTAAGGCTGCATTTCCACTTGTGCGGAGCAAATCGCTGCGGTAAAAATTAGCATGCGGGTGCGAATTTCGCATGAGGATGTGAAATTCGCATGAGGTTTGAGTATGCGAATTGTCATGCGAATTTCCATGCGAAATTCGCATGGATGACGATGTATGCGAATTTAACCATTGCAATGCTGGTGTGCTTTTCCATTGTTTCTATGACAATTCGCATGACAATTTGCATACTCAAACCTCACGCGAATTTCCTATTAAATACATTGTATGCGATTCGCATAGCGGTATGCGAATTCTGATGGCTCTGCCATTCAAATTTTTTCTGCATAGAATAACGCAAAGGAATCCTGACTAGTGGAAACAGTCCCATTCACTTGTATTGCTATGCGAATTTCCATGCGAAAACCGCATGTGAATTCGCAATAGTGGAAATGGGCCCTAAACAGAAATGCTCAGGCCAAGTAATTAAGAAATTGATAATCCATCCCCACACCATTCACTCTTCTGAAAAATTGTACAGATCCTGATCAAGTAAAAAAATAAAAATAAAAAATGAAAAAAACGGACCAGGGCACGGTACAGACAGTATATCCATGGTCAACACCACACTGGGTTATTGTCATTTTTCTTAAAGGAGTCATCATGGAAAAATGAATAAAATAAGTGCTACTTACTGGGGGCTTCCTCCAGCCCCAAGCTCCCAGCATGTCCCTCGCCGCAGCTCTCCCCGTGGGCCGTTTGCCGCAGCTCGCTCCCGATCCCCGGCGATGATATCAGGCTGTACTGCACTTGCGCCTGCGCAGTGCAGGCTGACCTGACATAATTGCTGGGGACCGGGAGCGAGCTGCGGCGAATGGCTGCGGTGAGAGCTGCGGCGAGAGCTCTCCTTTAAGGAGAGCGATCGCAGCTAGGTCTGGATGGCAAGCCTGGGTTTTCATCACAGGAGCCTGTAGGCACAGATGTCCTGGCCCCTTAGATTTCACCCTCCATGAACCTACAAACCTCCACCACTCTGCACCACAAGTTTGCTGGCTGGCCCAGAGGTCACTTCTCCCTTAGTTCCCAAGCCCATCATAGGCAGCTACAGGTGCCCCTTACTTTTAGGTATCCAGATCTATCCTCTGTATCAAGTAGCTAGAGGTGCCCCTGACTGAAGGGAGATCTCATCAGTGGAATGCCGAGAGTTGGATGAGAGTGCCTCATTTACCCTCTGCTCGGAACTCTGCATAGGGAAGGAGGCACTAGGTGAGGGGAGTGAACCTCCTTTCCATCATCAGGCGCCTGGAGGCACGTGCCTACAGTGCCTTATGGTAAATCCGGCCCTGCCTGCTGGACCACCCAGCATGGAGTCTGATTCATTGTCTCCGCCTGCTTCCTGCGGTTGGTTGCCCCCTTGCAACCCACCTCTGCAAGTATTTTGATTTCGTCAATTCATACTTTCTTGTCCTAACGTACTGCACCATTGGGCTCCCACTTTGGTTTCCTGTGAGTCTTTGCTCTAGGGTGCTACAACGCCCCATCCACTTTCTGTATGATTTTGTACCCCATGTTTGTTTCTTGCTTTGTACAGCACCACAGAATATACTGGCTCTTCATTAATAATAATATTTATTATTATATAGCTATAGGAAGTGTTTCTGATGCCGATTGCTGAAACAGTGCGATTGTTTCTTCAGTGGGCACCCTAAAACTGGAGGCAACAATGGCTATAAGTTTCCATTCATGGCCATCTCCTTTCAAAAGCAACCCATAATTAAACTAGTGAATGGGTTGTGTCCCGCGAAAGAGGAGTTTCTCACTGCTCTATCTGAATTCAGGACCTCAATCTGCTTCTGCAGACGGTCAGAAACGTTTCATCAGGGATGGGGGGGGGGGGGCTCAGCACATCTCTGATTGGAGGCCATTCAGAGGCGGCCTGGTGTTGCGCTGACCCACCTTTTGCGCAATTTTCGAATTTTCGATTTTTCAATTTTACTTGGTAGCGCACCCAGGCTATGCATATACATAGGTTAGGATTTAGTTAGTGTTAGGCCCCTCCCATGGAGGATTGACTTCTTCGCAGTGGGAGGGACGAGTACTTAATAGGTTGCATGCAAGCTGTTACAGGAAACCAACATCCTCCAGTGGTAGACAGGTCATGTGTATGCTCGGTGTGTATTATATCCCACAAGTGGGGCTTGCACTCTTTTGCAGGAAGGCACTTGTCTGTTTTAAAGTAGCGCTGTTCATTTCCTTGCTATGTACTAATTTATTTCGTTTTTGGTCAGCTGCTCCCACTTAACAGCCATGCTTTTGGTGTATATGCAGAGCTTCTGTTTGTAGTTCCTGGGGGGGCTCAGCGCACCTCTGATTGGAGGCCATTCGGAGGCGGCCTGGTGTTGCGCTGACCCACCTTTTGGTTTTCGATGTTTCATCAGGGATGCTCGGATAGTGCTTTTTAAAATCCGAATGGATCCGGATCCCTAGATTCGCATATCCGAATCCGGCCTTTTAGATATCCGCGTTCACGGACGCATTATCCGCGGGTATCCAACCTATTCGGATATCTGGATAGGAAAACCGGAAGTGGCCTTTAAATTGCTTTAAAACGTTTTCAAGGGTAAATGAGGCATGTAGCATCTTTATTTTTAAAAAGGGGAACACTAATTGATGATGTGGGGACTTAAAAATCACACAAAAAAAAAAAAAAAAAAAAAAAAAAAGGCTGTCAATTAACATCAAGCCTAGGTTCTAGACAGTGGTCGTGCAGCCCACATTGGGATTGATTCACAAAGTGGTGCATCAATCAAGCTAATGAACGATTTAACAATAGAGTAGTGATAGTAGTGAAGGGGTTAATCACTGAACAGCTGTAGGTTTATAAATGTATACACAGCCCCCTTGCTAGGCCACACCAGCACTGGAGCATGTCTCTCAGTGAGCATTCAGCAAGCAAGGGGCGATATGTCTCATCATGGCAGCCCTCATTATGCATGGGGGCTGGCTAGAGCTGCTTTCTGTGATTGGGTGCCAGGGTTTAGGCTGGGAGCCCTCCGATTGGCTCAATGAGGTCAGGTGGTGCTGGCCAGGGTTCTTTTCTGTGATTGGTTGCTAGGGCTTCTGCTGGGAGCCCTCTGATTGGCTCCAGAACGTCATCTCCTTAGTTACAGTATTCAATGGTCAGATATCAACGGATATCCGGGTATGCGGCCAAATATCCGCATAGAGCTATCCGGATTTGGGCCCAACTATCTGGAATCCGGATCCGGGCGGATAGCATAAAAATGGTCGGATATCCGGGTTACCCGGATATCCGGAATCCGGATGAGCATCCCTGCATTTCATCCCTTGGTCATCCCTTCATGGTGCCCACCTCCAAAATTAAACCCACTCTCACCCATCTGTCCAAAAACCTCCCTCATGAATTTATCAGGGCAGTGAAGGTCCACAGAAAAGGTCATTTTATAAGAGATAGAATTCATTCCTAGTGTCATGCATATTGTATAAAGTTTGGTATTGGGGCAATCAAAGGCACTTGCTATGGATGCGGACTCCTCCAGTTCCAAGCTGTGTACAATTTGCACCCAAGCCAGAATTATTAGCCTCTTATTGGCCACCTCAGTCCTCTGGAGGCGGGCCCCAGCTCCATTACAGCTGCCCATGCTCCCACAGTGCCTTCTAACAAACGGCAAGAGGGAAGCCACCCTGAAACCCTTTCTATTTGCTATAATGGAGAGGGAATATGACCATCCTTCTCAGAAAAGGGGGCATTGCTGTAGCACAATACAGAGGCACTGGGATGTATTGAGGACACTGTGGGATGTGGCGATGATGGTGGTGTGAGAGGGGTATGGCCTGACTCCCAATGTCCTTCAAGTGTAGAGGGCCCAATAATCCTGGAACTGGGGAGCAATGTCTGGACAGCAGGCTCCAAGGCTGGTGCAGGCAAGAGTTACAGATGGTGGTATACTAAGAAGTCGTCACATGACCACTGAAGTTGGAGGCACATTATTGTTAAATTAAAGAGAACCCGAGGTGGGATTTCAGTATGTTAGTGGGGCACAGAGGCTGGTTGTGCACACTATCACCAGCCTCTGTTGCCCCATGGTGCGCCTCCAGGACCCCCCTGCGCGCCGCTATACCTCCCGCAGTGCTAGCGACACACAGCGTGTCGCCAGCACAAGGTTTACCTCCGCCTGTCTGTTAGCGCCGCTCCCCCGCCTCCTCTGTATCGGCGCAACCCGCCCACATCCCTTCCTTCCCGCTGATTGGAGGGAAGTGACGCGGGCGGGTAGCGCCGATACGGAGGAGGCGGGGGAGCGGCGCTAACAGACAGGCATAGGTAAACATTGTGCTGGCGACATGCTGGGTCGCTAGCACTGCAGGGGGTATAGCGGAGCGCAGGGGGGTCCTGGAGGCACACCATAGGGCAACAGAGGCTGGTGATAGTGTGCACAACCAGCCTCTGTGCCCCACTAACATAATGAAATCCCACCTCGGGTTCTCTTTAAGGGAAAAGTGTTATCTAGTATTTATTCACTTAACTGTCCCTCTGAGAAACTCACAATCTAATCCCTGCCAATCATATGTCTATGTATGTATCGTGTAGTATATGTATCGTAGTCTAGGGCCAATTTATGGAAAGACAATTAACTTATCTGTAAACCCACGAGGACACGGGGAAAATATACAATCTCTATGCAGAAAGTGCCCTGGCTGGGATTCAAATCAGGAACCCAGGCCAGTGCTGCAAGGCAAAAGTGCTAACAACTATGCCACTGTGCTGGCCTAGTGTGAAACTAATTAAAAAAGAAAAAAAAGGAAAAAAAAAAAAAAAAAAGTAAAACCTGAAATTGGCTTACAATATTGTGAGCCTCTTACCCTTACCTCAATAATATCCTCATAGAATACATAGAGGATTCGGTGTTCCTCCTTCGCCTTCCACCAGTCAATGACGTGATCAAACCAGCTTCCCCAGGCCACTGAAATAAGGAGGAGGATCTTATTGGAATCTTACCACCTATAACCAATGGGCCAAATACATTATTATTTATTATTATTATTATTATTTAGGATTTATATAGCGCCAACATCTTACGCAGCACTGTACAGAGAATATATTGTCTTGTCACTAACTGTCCCTTAGAGGAGCTCACAATCTAGTCCCTACCATAGTCCTATGTCTATGTATGTATTGTGTAGTGTATGTATTATAGTCTAGGGCCAATTTAGGGGGAAGCCAAATAACTTATCTGTATGTTTTTGGGATGTGGGAGGAAACCGGAGTTCCCAGGGGAAACCCACGCAGACACGGGGAGAACATACAAACTCCTTGCAGATGTTGACCTGGGATGCGAACCAGGGACCCAGCGCTGCAAGGCGAGAGCGCTAACCACTACGCCACCGTGCTGCCCATACATCACTTCCAAACTATATTTCCCTATGCTTCCATGTCGTCACACTAGGTAGATGTCCCACCCCTTCTACCCCATAGGATCCGGTTGTTATAAAGGTTTGCTGTCAGCCTCCCCCCCCTCTCCCCCTCCATCTTTTGTCCTTAAAACCACTTCACCCCGTGGATCCATTTTTCAAACCCAAAGATGCCTTTTGGTACTAATATTTTTTTTTTCACCCCTACCCGGCTGGATCTTCTGGCCAACCACTAGTTGCCTCTACTAGTGAAGCCCCATATTGCTATAAATTAGCTGAAAGGGGACCCCCGTTTTCTGCTGGTCTTTTGGTTTTTTTTTTGCATGTATACCAGTATAGGTATAAACGACCTCTGCACTTGCCTAGTATACATGTAATGTTTAATGCATTGCGTCTCTACATCTTTTAAACAAATATTTTTTTCTGCGCCTGGGATCTTTCTCACCTGTTTTCTTCAGGACGCGGCCACTTTGGCGTGTGTTTCACGGAGTTCCCGGCCTTCCGCCTGCTATCGTCTCCACCTCCTGTGCTGTTTGCGGCCGCTCTGGCGTGCGTTACACCACTTCCGGCTTACGCTTACCGCCCTCCCACTGTTGCGCAACTCCTTTGCGTCTAATGCAAAGGATTGGCCAGGACACACTGGCTGGGTGGCGGTGGGCAGGGAAAGTTGCTTAAATCTATGCCGCGCGGTCCTTTGCTGGCTTTGCTTGCTGCAGAGAGTGGAAGCACGCTGACGCTGTGGTTTGCCTCCAGTGTGGACCCCCAACCTCTGGATACTCGGGATAATGGTGGGTGTTGCCACTTAGGCACAGGTTGTGTACATCTTACATTCTTTTAGCTCTGTGTCTGTCTCTTCTATTATATTTCTTTCATAGGTTTTCATCTCTTTCAGTAGATTCTGCTGCTCCTACGGATCCCAGTGCACCTAAAACAGACCAGCGTCGGGTTGAGAGGTAGGGGTGGGACAAGGTAGGTTCTTACCCGTTACCCTTAGAGTGCATGACTAAAAGAAATACTCTGTTTCTACAAACAGCCCCAGAAAACATACCAAGAAATTGTCAAGATCCAGGTATCGGTCTAGGAGAAGAAGCTCTTCTTCGTGTCATAGACGTGAAAGAAGTAGATCACGGAGGAGACGTGGATCAAGGTCAAGACGTAAATCCAGATCAAGGGAACGTTCTCCCAAGAAGTGTTGGGCTTGTGGCAATACTGTCCTACCAGGGAAGACAGTATGTAGAGTCTACTTTGATGAGATGTCAAGAGAACCGGAGCAGACACCAGTGGATATATCAAACTTAGACAAGCAGTTCAAGACTCGAAGGAGTACATTGCTTCTCTCCCCTCTATCTACCACATCGACTGATCAGACTCAGACTCCGATGATTGAAGATCCAGAACAGTTAAATGTGGGCTTCGATTTTGCACTGGTGGAGCCATTCGTGTGCATTATTAGACAGACAATCGAATGGGACAATGAAGAAGAAATGGATACAGCAGAAAAACCCAAAAAACACAAACAATATTACTCTCATCTTAAAAAGAAATTAACACCTTTTCCGCTGATGGATGAGATAGTGGAAATGATTAAGGAAGAGTGGGCAAAGACTGAGAAGAAGCCTCCACTGCATAATAGACTGGCGAAGCTGTATCCCATGCAGGATCAAGATGCGAAACAGGTAGATAACCCGCCTATAGTGGATGCTTCTGTTATGAGATTAGCTAAGCCAACTACTTTACCTAGAGAGGATGGTGTAACGTTCAGAGATGTGATGGACAGAAGAATAGACTGAGCTTAAGAAGATTTACACTACTACTGGAGGCACGGCTAGACCGATGATCGCTTTTACATCGGTATCTAAAGCATTACGAGTGTGGACGACAAACATCGAAGAAGCTATTAGAGCTGACGCCGACACAGAAGAAATCATAGCCGGCTTAGACGACCTGAAGTTGTCTGCTGACTATATATCGGAGAGGCAGCTGTAGATGTTGTAAGATGCTCCACTAGGACGATGTATTCTTCAGTAGTCGCCAAAAGAGCTTTATCGCTTAAGGCTTGGGTCGCTGACCCTTCTTCATGCCAGGATTGGTGTAAGATATCGCTTGATGGAGAACACTTCTCGGTAAAGAAATGGACACTGCCATACAAAGGGTAACAGGTGGTAGATCAGGTCTAATACCACAGGAGAGAAAAAACAGACGTCCCAATTCCCAACAAGCTGGCAGGTGCCAGCAACAGAGATTCAAGTCGGCCAGAACTTACAGGCCTGGAAAATAGTTCAAGAGGATCTGGCAAAATACCCAGGGTAATCTTCAACGTATAACTAGGCAGAAGAATACCTCTATGACCGCTTCATAACAGCAAAAGTCTTTTTGACAGTTCGAGCGCTCAGATATGTCCGGTGGGGTGGGGGCTAGACTAAGGCAGTTCAGGCAAATCCGGGCAGAGAATATTGCCAACCCTTGGGTTGTGAAGACTATTTCCCAGGGTCATCGTTGGAAGTTTATATCCAATCACCCACAATTGAGATTCATCCCAACAAGAATACCAACAGTGGCAGACAAGCGGACAATACTGGAAGATTACATTCACACGCTATTAATAAAGAGAGCTATAGTTCCAGTTTCGGAAGCAAAGAGAAGGTAGGGGCTATATTCCGCCTTGTTTTTAGTCTTAAAGAAGACAGGCGACTGGCGCCCTGTACTGGATTTAAGATTTCTGAACAGACATATCCACTTACGAAAATACAAGATGGAGACTGCAGTCCATAGTCCAATGTGTAAGGAAGTCAGTTTGGATGCTTTCTGCGGACCTGGAAGATCAGAATCAGAATCATTTTAGTTTGCCAAGCATGACTGGGTCATGCCTGGAATTCTTTTTGGCACAATACATATAGCTCAGGAGGATGGCATAGATAGAAAAGCTTTATAGATAGATAGCAGGGACAGCAGAGGCATCAAGTTAACATTACAACACAATATACATCCCAGTCCCCAGTGTGACACTGAGATGACTGGCAGTTAGTCTTATAGGCTGGTAGGTACGGTCAGCTGATCAGCCGTAGCGCAGCTGGCCCTGCGGCTCGTTGGGGCTTGATTTGTCGGTAGTATGTGGAGAGAATTTAGGAGGTTGACCGCCGAGGGGAAGAAAGTTTCTGTGTCTTGCGGTCTTTGTGGAAATGGCCTGTAGCCTCCAGCCCAATGGCAGCAGGCTAAAGTAACGGTGGCCTGGGTGTGAGGGATCATTGGCAATCCTCAGTGCCCAGGATTTCAGTCTTTAGTTGTGTAGTAGGGCAAGTGAGGGGAGGGGGCTCCCAGTGATCCTTTCCGCTGACCTGATGACCCTCTGTAGTTTGTCCTTGTCATTGTCGGTGGCACCGGCATACCAGACCAGGATGGAAGAGCAGAGGATCGACTCAATGGTGGCGGAGTAGAAGTTGGTTAGAATTACTTGAGTCATGACGAACTTTCTCAGCTGGTGAAGGAAGAAGAGTCTCTGCTGGGCTTTCCATGGGTGGCGGTGATGTTGGGCTTCCAGCTGAGATCACTGGAGATGGTAGTACCCAGGAGCCGGGCACAGGGCACACTGGCTACCTCAGAGCCATCAATATAAATTGGAGGTGGGGTAGGAGCCGACTTCTTGAAGTCAATGATTAGTTCAACGTTTTTCCAGTGTTAAGCACCAGCTTGTTCTCCTTGCTCCAGTTGCAAATTCTCTCCACTTGCTGACGGTACTCCTGGACATTATCCTTGGTGACCAGGCCAATGATGGTGGTGTCATCTGCGAACTTGATGACTTTAACAGAGTCTGCCTCAGATCTACAGTTGTTCGTGTAGAGGGAGAACAGCAGTGGTGACAGGATGCAGCCTTGAGGAGCACCTGTGTTCGTGGTCGCAGGTCGAGAGTGAATGTCGCCCAGTCTGACGACTTGGGACCTGTTGGTGAGAAAGTCCGTGATCCAAAGTTGTAGACTTGGATGGACTTCAAGTGCAGCTAGTTCCCGTTGTAGAATGCGTGGGCAGATGGTATTAAAGGCGAGCTGAAGTCCAGGAGTAGTATTGTAGCGTATGTGTCTGTCCTGACAAGGTGGTCATTGATGAGCTCCAGGCATATATTGATCTCGTCATCCGTGGACCTGTTTGCCCTGTAGGCAAACTGGTAGGGGTCTAGGTGGGGCAAAGTGGAGAGCTTAAGGTAGGCTAGGACCGCACGCTCCATGGTTTTCATGATGACGGACGTCAGGGCCACGGGCCTAAAGTTGTTAAGTTCGGAGACCCCTTGTTTCTTAGGGACAGGTATGATGGTAGACCTCTTGAAGCATGCGGGGACCTTGCCTTCCTCTAGGGACTTGGTGAATTTGGCAAAGAGGATGGGAGCATGTTGCCGGCAGCAGGTTTTCAGGCAGGCTGGAGATACTCTGTTGGGTCCGGAGGCTTTCCTGGCATTTAGTGTTGATAAAAGGTGCAGGACCTCAGCCTCAATCACCACCGAGGGAGAGGGCAGGCTCAGGATGTTGTTTGCAGGGCACAGAGGAGGAGAGGCCGTTGCCAGGTTCCTCTCTAGTGCTTCCTGGAACCTGCAGTAGATTCTGCTGAGTTCATCTGCTAGTTTCGGGTTAGGTGTTGCATGTTGGGGTGGGGGCTTGTAGCTAGTGGCGGCCTTCAGCCCCTTCCATACAGCACGTGAGTCGTTTGAGGATAGGTTGTGTCTCATTCTCTCGGCGTACCCTTTTTTGGCAGCTCTCAGCTCCCGATTAAGGTAATTTCTTGCCCTTTTTTGGCAGCTCTCAGCTCCCGATTAAGGTAATTTCTTGCCCTTTTGTAGTCCTCCTCGTTCCCGGACTTGTGTGCAGCCTCCTTGTGCCTCCGCAGCTGCCGTAGCTTGTTGGTGAATCACGGCTTATTGTTCGGGTACACCTTGAAGGATTTCATTGGTACACAAGAGTCCTCGCAGAAACTGATGTATGAGGCAACGTTATCTGCCCATTAGTCCAGATTTGGCGCTTCCAGGGACTTCCAGTCAGTGCATTCAAAGCAGGCTTGGAGTTTCAGTTTGACCACACCTTGGTAGACAACGGTAGTTTAGCTGATTCTAGGCGCCTCCTGTAGGTAGGGGTAAGTTGGATGAAAAAGTGATCAGAGGAGCCCAGGGCTGCCCATGGGACTGCTTTGTATGCATCCTTCAGTGCCGTGTAGCAGTGGTCAAGAGTGCTCGGGCCCCTGGTGGGGAAGGCTACGTGCTGATGATAGCGTAGCATCTCCTGGCGCAGGTTTATTTATAGGGTTATTTACATATCCCTATCGCTCCTGCTTTTCAAAAGTATCTAAGATTTGCAGTGGGGGACAATCACTACCAATTCAAGTCTTCATTTTGGGATATGAACAGCACCACAGACATTCTCCAAAGTCTTTCTTGCACTAGTAGCTCTTAGTGAAAAATTCGGAGACCTTGTACACAATCTCGATGACCTATTACTATTGTCACAGGAAATAAACATAATCAGCCAACAAAGAGATATGCTACTAAACACTCTGGCTCACTTCGGTTGGAAGATCAATACAAAAAAGAGCCAGTTAGAACCAACTCGAGATGATCTTTCTGGGGGCTTTACTCAACACGGAAAACAACTCCCTGTCGTTACCTTTAACCAGTTCACCCCCAAGGGTTTTTATCCTAACGGACCAGAGCAATTTTCAGTTGTCAGCGCTCCTCCCTTTTATTCCCTAATAACTTTATTACTACTTATCACAAGAAAATGATCTATACCTCGTTTTTTTCGCCACCAATTAGGCTTTCTGTGGATAGTACATTTTGCTAAGAATTTTTTTATTCTAAATGCATTTTAATGAGAAAAACAGGAAAAAAAAAGAAAAAAAATCATTATTTCTCAGTGTTCAGCCTTTATAGTTTTAAAATTAAACATTCTCCTGTGGATAAAACAAACACGTTTTATTTGCCCAGTGGTCCCGATAATTAAACCGTTTAGATTATGTCCCTACCACAATGTATGGCGACAGTATATTATTTTGAAATATAAGTGGTTATTTTTCTGTTTGTTCTGGCCATAATTACAAGCCCCTATGTAATAAATTAAAATTAATTTTCCCCCATAAAATATAGAATAAAAAAAGCTGAGTCCCTAAGGTAACTATTTATTTATTTTTTTTAAGCTGATTTTTTTTTTTTACAAGTGTTTTTTTTGGGGGGGAGGGTTGGAAGTGTAATTTTATTAATGATGTGTATATACTTGAAAATGTATGTATTTTGTAAGTGTAATCTACTTTTTGGCCACAAGATGGCGCTGGTGAACACTCATAGGATGTGTTCACTTTTTTTTTTTTTTTTTTACACACTTTATTAAACTGTTACATTTCCTGTTTATGTGAATGGACGTAGCCGCTGTTCGCGGTCACGTCCATTCACTCCAGGCACTGCGATTGGGTAGAGGACTGTTCAGTCCTCTTCCCCAATCGCCCAGCACGGGATCCCGACGGTAATGGCGGCGGTAGCGGCGGACACACGGCGGTAGCAGCGGCGGGAATGCGCGACGTATTAAAACGTCATGTTGCTGTTAATAGCGGTAAGCATGACGTTTTAATACGTTAGGATGGCGGTAAATGGTTAAAGAAGATGTAAACATCGATAGCCAAGACTCAGCTAATTCAGTCATTGAAGTCAGAGCCTACCTGCAAGACAATGTTTGAGTTACATAGGGACTCTAACATCTTCTATTCCTATGATCCGATGGGCCCATTGGCATATAAGACCTTTTTAAATTGGGTTTTCTATCCCAATGGGACAAGAACATCATCAATCAAGAAATACTCCTGACGCCTCTTAACAGCTTATCATGATTGACACTAAGAGAAAACCTGTCCAGGAATCATCTCATCCAGCCTTGCCAACAGATCACTGTTACTTCAGACGCCAGTGCCAAAAGGCTGGGGGACCCACTGTGAGCAACTAACTACTCAGGGCCGCTGGGAAACACAGAGTCGGACACGGGCGAATTTTCTAGAGCTACGAGTGGCTTATCAGGCTTTACTAAGTTTTCAACACAAGATTGTGGGGAAAACTGTGTTGTTGAGAATGGACAACTCCACGGCAGTAGCCTACCTGAGAAGACAGGGGGTACACTGAGCCTTGAGCTGCTACAAGAGTCAGCCAAGATATTCCAATTTGCAGAACAAAATATTTGGGATCTGAAATCAATTTACATCCCAGGTGAATATAACACTACGGTGGACTACTTGAGCAGACATCGTATCAACAACGAGTGGTGCCTCTCTCAGGAGGTTTATCGTTGGATCTGCAACAAATTTGGGATGCCGGCTCTGGATCTGATGGCTACACCAGAAAATGCCAAGCGCAGCAGGTTCATAACCAGGTATAGGTGCAGCATGGTGATAGCTGCGGATGCAATTTCAGCACCCTGGGACTCCAATCTGGCGTATGTATTTCCACCAATACCCTTGATCCAACGCCTCTTGCTGACATTGTCCAGGGAGAAACTAACACCGATTGCCATCATGCCATATTAGCCCAATCGCCCTTGCTTTCCCCTGTTATGGGAGATGAGTCGTCATCCACCCCTACCTTTGCCCTGCAGCCACACCTTTCTGTATCGGGGAACAGTGTACCATCAGAACCCTGTGAAGCTGAACCTAATGGCGTGGAAATTCAAGGGTAATGGCTAAGAAGGGTGGGTTGCTCCAGGGCAGGGATACAGACTATGCTGAAGTCTAGAAAACTGACCACGAATAACACTTACAGGAGAGTGTGGAACAAATTCTCGCTACATGCTCAAGAGAAAGGATTTGATCCTCTAAGTCCCGGACCTTATCAAATTCTGAACTTCCTGCTAGGAGGTCTGGATTTAGGTCTAGGTTTTCACATTTTGAAGGTGCATATTTCTGCTCTATCAGCACTGACGGGAACTTCATGGGCTATAAATCCCCTTGTCAAGCAATTCATGAAAGCAGTTCTTAAAGTAAGACCACCTAAAAAGTCGGTTTTCCCCAAGTGGGACTTACCACTTGTACTGGAGGCTTTCTCCTTCCCTCCTTTTCATCCTATTGAAGACTGTAATATATGGAGTAAGACACTTAAGACTGTCTTTTTGGTTGCTATAGGGTCTGCAAGGAGAGTGTCAGAGCTACAGGCATTAGGATGTAAGGAGCCTTAGGCCGGGTTTCCACTGCTGCGAATCCCGGCCGATTCCCCGCCCACGAATTCTGATGGATTACAGCAGCCTACAGAAGTCTATGAGAGACATCCGAATTCGTGGCCGAGGAAAAATCTGAGGCCCTGCAGCATAATTTCGTCCGTAGCTGTCCGAATCCCATAGCCGTGCATAGCGCGGCTAGAGGGATTCGGCTGCGAGAGGCAGCAGTTGTGCCAGCATCGCGTCTCGCAAGACGCATGCTGCTGCACAAATGGAAACATAGCCTTACTTAACCATTTTTCCAGACCATATAGTGTTAAGGCCTTTGCAACAATTTATTCCAAAAGGTAACAACGACATTTCATTTAAACCAAGATTGGACTTTACCTGCGTTCACACTTGACGACACGCAACAAACGCATCCATTGGATGTTGTACAAGCAATAAAGATCTATTTGCGGGCTACAGCAGAGTTCAGGAAAACTGAAAGATTATAATCCCAAGTGGTTACGGAAAGGGTGAACCAGCATCTGTAAGAACGATTGTCTCCTGGTTGGTGAAAGCCATACAATTAGCATATAGGACTCAACCTAGACCTGCCTGAACAAATATTGGCGCACTGAAGCATTTCGACTTCATGGGCTGCATTCAACAAGGTGCCGGTGGAGAAGATATGCCAGGCAGCCAACTGGTTTACGATGCACACATTTATGAGACATTATAGGGTTGATCTGATGTCACAGTCACTGCTTTATTTGGGAAAACTGTACTGTTCTCACATACTGCACAATTAAGTAAACTTGTTTTTCTGCACAGCATTTTAGTCTCCCTCCCTTCTGTTGATCCTAGTTAAGTCCCATGCTTACATGTTGTCACACGATCCCTCCTTTTTATGGGCTTCAGTGATCACGAGGCTTACATAGACTGGGGGGGTTGCTGACAGCAAACATTTATAACAGGGTCCTAAGGGGTAGAATGGGCGGGACATATATCCAAGTGTGACGACATGTAAGCATCAGGAAAGGAAAATTACCGATAGGCAAGTCACAATTTTCCGTTTTTCATACCTCACAATTTTTTGAGATGAGAAAGAGGGACACTTAAGCCACGCCCCTGCCACACCCCTGATCACGCCAGCCACACATACCATAAAGATTTCATAAGAAAATATGTTTTATAATTCAAACCACGCTTGTCCTTTCTATCTTGGTTCTTTTTTCTTCATATTAACATTTTACAATTAGTAATATATCAATTTAAAGGATGGGAATAAAGTTTAGAGTCAAACACATTAGTAGAGAAATATATATATTTACATACAGTAGAAGAGGGACAAAGTCCTGAAAGAGGGACAAAAGAGGAGGACAGAGGGACTGGGCTCCCAAAGAGGGACTGTCCCTCCAAAAGAGGGACAGTTGGGAGATATGATTTTGCATTAACCCTTTCTGATTTTATTTAAAAGTGCTGCACTAACTTAAGACCTGAGACAAGTAAAATAAAAGCATTTATACTTACCTGGGCCTCCTCCGGCCCCCTCCAGGCTGTGAGCTTCCATACTACCTCCCCCGGGGCTGCTCCAGCCCTCCAGGTAAACTTGCCTAGTCACAGTCAGTTGTGCATGCGCACCCCTGTAGTCGGGAGAATGCTTCCAGCCACGGGAGCGCGGAGGAGTCACACATGCTTAGTGGAGTGTGGCTGGCCAATTTACCGGAGCCAACCATTGGACATCGGAAAGGGAACCTGCAAGGAGCTGTAGGAGGCCCCAGGCAAGTATACATGATTTTGTTTTAGACCTCTCAGGTTTACTTTGAGAAGTCTCTGATAGATCCCTTTTTACTGGAAGCAGAAAGATGGGTAGACATGCTCATACTGTTGGTACAAGGCTTTTAAGGGGAAGGCAGGTGTTGAGGGGAGCTGTCAATTTACATTTAATTATGTACCATCTGCACTTAAAAACACACTCGCAGCAAGCTGGAACTTTAGGAGCAATAGAAACAACTAGGTTGCAAAATTGTACTTGGGATGGAAAAATGGAGGACATTGGCTTCCAAAACAGATCGCATGCAACAACATTGTATACTGGACCATCTCACTAGCAATGAGGTTATCTCTGTAAAAAGGTCCCTACTCTACCTATCCCAGTCAGCAATAGAGGATGGGCAGAATATCACATTCTGGGTTTCTGAATTTCAAATCCAAATCTCTGCAAAAGTTCGCGAATCTGGCCAATCTGCGAATCTTCGAAGACTTCAATGGGCAGGAGAGTTTTAAAACCTACAAAGACTGTTTTTTGGCCACAAAAGTGATGGAAAAGTTGCTTCAAGGGGCCTAACACCTGGACGGGGGCATACCATAGTGGGATCCATGGCAAAAGTCCCATCAAAAATTACGAAGTTGATGCAGAGTCATAAATTGGTGGAATAAAATGCTTTAAAGTGGTCTGAAACAACATTTAATAAAAATGTGTTTTCCTACTTTTTATTGCTCATATTTGCTTTTGTGCACAAGTAATATTGCCTGTCTACAAATTACAAGTTTTCAAAGTGTAGTTTATCTTGCCCTGAAAACGGCCATTGCATTTTATTCCAACTGATTTTTTTTTTTTAACCGGTATATATTAAAATCTTCTAATGAGTTGTTCTGAACTGTGTGTGTGTGCCTGAAGCAGAGACAGCTTCTCAGAGTGTTTACTTGTTACACTCAAATGTATCAACATTGGAATGTAAACAAAGATACTGTTATCTCCAGTCTGGATGCGGATTTGAAGCTGAATAGCTGGACAAAGTGTTATTTTCAGTGATGTTCTGCTACAATTTTTTTCTGGGATAGTAGCTTTAAAGCTGTAAGGAATATTTTAGAGAAAAGTAGAAATGCTGACTTTCAAACCACTTTAAAACGTCCGGCGTGTACATATCGATCAGGTAGTGTAAAGGTTACGTCCGCTTCACACTCACAGACGAAACACAGCATTTAACGCACCGCTGTCCACAAGCAACCGCAAAGACTTTTAGTGATTACGTCAGTTGAGCACATCTTTGTTTTTACCAGTTGACACCTCCAGGACATAAATGTTAGTCCTCTCGGTGGCAATCTTTGTGTAGTAGGGAGTAGTGGCCGCCGTGCTTGTGCGCACAATCGTGGGAATGCAGGCGACTGCGGTCTTCCAGCCTCTATGGTCAGGCTGAGGTAGTACATTAACAGTAAGTGACCAAAGAAAACCCACTGATTCTGCACTGAGGCCTTATACAGGAGGCAGCAATGGATACTAGATGCCAGTAGTGGTGTGAAGGATTATTGGGTTATGGTCGGTGCACTCCTAGGACCAGCAGACCGGTCTCCTACAGCACTGAGGTTTTACACAGGGACCAGTGGATACTAGATGCCAGTAGTGGTGTGAAGGGAGGAGGTTTATGGTCGGTGCACTACTAGGACCAGCAGACCAGTCTCCTACAGCACTGAGGCTTTACACAGGGATCTGCGGATACTAAATGCCAGTAGTGGTGTGAAGGGGGGGGGGGGGGTGTTATGGTTGGTGCACTATTAGGACCAGCAGACCCGTCTCCTACAGCACCAAGGTTTTACACAGGGGCCAGTGGATACTAGATGCCAGTAGTGGTGTGAAGGGGGAGGGGGGGTTATGGTTGGTGCACTACTAGGACCAGCAGACATGTCTCCAACAGCTAACTTGTGCACTGACCACAGAAGAGCAATACAATAGCAAGAAAAACTATGTATCAGCCCTAAGAAGGGCTTAGCTGTTCAGGATAATGGGCTCTATTCACAAAACTTCTTATAAAATGTCCTATTTATCACCTAATTGATAAAAATAACCTTCCAGCACATTTACATGCAAAATAAATCACTCAAAGTAAGTTGTTCATGATTAACTTTATTTCACTATTACTTTTCTTACCTTAATTATGTGGGCAAGAGGAGAGCCCACTAAACATGCCTGCTCCCCCGGTTTTTAAAGAGAATCTGTACTGTGAAAATCTTACATAAACGTACCAGCCTGTTTGTTGTCATCTCCTAGCGCCCTCTGACATTTTTGCCACTCCCTGCTGCTTTCTTGGTGATACAAATCACTGTTTTATTTATTGTTTTTGTAAACAAATAAGATGGCCACCAAACAGGAAATACATCATCAGAGCAGATGCCTGTTTGCAGAGGCTCCTCTCAAACATGACTTGACTGCTGGAATTTTACTCCACTTGTTGCCTTAGCTGGTTGTCTGGGCTCTGCACTGATCTCTCTGCACTCACAGCTGTTCACAAGGTCATAACTCTTGAGCCTGCAGACAGGCTGGCTGTGAACAGAGACCTTACCTGTGACTCACACACAGCACACAGGAGAGCAGAGGGTGCGTGGAGGGGGCATGCATAACTTCTCCCTATCACAGCAGAGGCAGCACATTCCTCCCTAGGTCGACAAAGCTTGACAAAGAAAAGAAGATTAGCTATATTATAGAGACCGTGCACAACTATAAAAGGCTGCAGTAATCCAGACCACATTAGAACAGGTTTAGGAACTTAAAGGATAGAAGAAATGAGGCGAAAAATTTTCTTACAGAATCTCTCTATTTTGCGCTAAGGTATCCTCTAATAAATGGGATGCGCTAGCATAGGGGCGAGAGAGCTACAGTCTTCAGCCCGACCAGATGGTCCATCACAGGAGGTTGTTGCAGAGCCGGGACAAGGTCCTCCAGCACCCAAGGCTGAGACAACAAAGTGTCTCAGCTGCAGGTTTTCACACACACGTCGCCATAGACTTCTGGTCCGCCGCACATATTATTTATTGTATTTATAAAGCGCCAACATATTAGGCAGCGCTGACCATTAATTTAGGTTACAGACAATATTTAGGGGTGACATACAGCAATATGACAATACAGAAATACAAGAAAACCAGATCACACAGCACAGTATGAGCATAAGGTAATGCTTAGTCAGTCACTGGATGGAGCATGGAGATTAGGCAAGTTAGGTAAACTCAAGTGCATAGGGTTCACAGTAATTGAGGTGCATGATCAGGTAGGACACAAAAAGGAGAAGGACCCTGCCCAAAGGCTTACAATCTAGAAGGAGAGGTCAAGACACGAAAGGTAGGATCCAGAGCTCCGTTGTAGGTTTAGGGGTGGTAGGCCAGAGTGAAAAGGTGTGAGTTTTGAGGGCCTTCTTGAAGATGTTGAAGGAGGGGGCTGCCCTAATGGGTGGAGGTAAAGAGTTCCAAAGTGTTGGAACAGCTCTTGAGAAGTCCTGGAGGCGTGCATGGGACTGTGTGATGCGGGGGGGGGGGGGGGAGGTCAGGCGAAGTTCATTGGAGGAACGGAGTGATTGGCTAGGTGTTTACCTCTGAGTAAGATCGGAAATGTAGGTTGGACAGGTTTTGTGGACAGATTTGTAGGTCAGACACGATATCTTGAATCTGATTCTGGACTGGATAGGAAGCCAGTGGAGAGATTCACAGAGGAGAGCCGCCCTGGTGGAGCAATGGGAGGAGTGGATAATTCTTGCTGCCGCATTCATGATGGACTGCAGTGGGGCTATTCGGGTCATAGGGAGACCAGACAGAAGGAAGGGCATTACAGTAGTCGAGGCGGGAAATTGTGAGGGCATGGATGAGGAGTTTGGTGGTGGCAGAGGTCAGGAAAGGGCAAATCTTTCAGATGTTACGAAGGTGGCAGGACTTTGTGAGGTTTTGGATGTGGGGAGTGAAGGAGAGTTCGGAGTCCAGGGTGACACCCAGACAGCGGGCTTGAGAGGTAGAACGAATGGTAGTGTGGTTAACAGTGACATGCACATCTGGGAGGTCCAGGGATGACCGGGGTGGGAAGATCATAAATTCCGTTTTGTCTAGATTTGGTTTCAGGAACCCAGCGGACATCCAGGAGGAGATGGCTGATAGGCAGGAGGACACCTTGTCCGCAGAACTGCGTGGTAATGTAGATATGCCCTTGCTTCAGCGATGCAGCAAAGAAGTGACTTCCGTCGCATCGTACCATACCACATCGGTATGAAAGTCTCCATGACTTTCATTGCCCTGCGGTGGGGTGAGGTAAAAATACTGCCACCTCCTAAGTCTGAAAAGCCCATAAAAGAGATAGAGATAGAGAGATAGAGCTATACACACATGCCGCCCGCGCACCCGTCTGCTGCGTGCTCACACATCCGCCCACTCGGCCCGCCTGCCCTGCGCCCTGTCCCAACGGCTGTCAGTGCTTGATATGCGCAGTAGCGCAAAGCATTGACATAGGGACACTTATTATATAGGATATATATTTGCACTATTTATATATATATTTTTTTGTTTTTTTAGTTAGGTTTCACCTCTGACTTACCATCTCCAGCCAGAAAAGTTGAGAAGTATTCATTCCAGGTCCCGGGGTCAGGAAGGCGTAGGTTGAGCTTCTGGAAATAGAAGTATGAGACCATGATGTCCTTAGCGTTCCTGGCAACATAGATCACCTGTGGGGAGAGCAGAGCGGGAAACCAAACAAAGATAAGGTCAGTTTTCACCTCACTCTTTGAAGCCACAAATATATTAATTAACATAGCAAAGAAATGAACAGCGCTACTTAAAAACAGATGAGTGCTTACCTGCAAAAGAGTGCAAGCCCCACTTATGGGATAAAATACACACTGAGCATACACATGACCTGTCTACCACTTGGAGGATGTTAGTTTCCTATAACAGCTTGCATGCAACTTGTTAAGTACTTGTCCCTCCCACTGTCGAAGAAGTCTTTCCTCCATGGGAGGGGACCTAACACTAACTAAATCCTACCTATGCATATGCATAGCCTGGGCGCGCTACCAAGTAAAATTGAAAATTGCGCAAAAAAGTGGGATCAGCGCATCACCAGGTCGCCTCTGAATGGCCTCGGCTCAGAGATGCGCTGAGCCCCCCCAGAAACTACAAACGCACCTTGAACCCAAACAGAGGCTCTGCATATACACCAAAAGCAAAACTGTTAAGTGGGAGCAGCTGACCAGACCTGGTGATGCGCTGATCCCACTTTTTTGCGCAATTTTCAATTTTACTTGGTAGCGCGCCCAGGCTATGCATATGCATAGGTAGGATTTAGTTAGTGTTAGGTCCCCTCCCATGGAGGAAATACTTCTTCGACAGTGGGAGGGACAAGTACTTAACAAGTTGCATGCACGGTGGCGTAGTGGTTAGCTCTCTCGCCTTGCAGCGCTGGGTCCCTGGTTCGAATGCCAGCCAGGGCACTATCTGCAAAGAGTTTGTATGTTCTCTCCGTGCCTGCGTGGGTTTCCTCTGGGCACTCCGGTTTCCTCCCACATTCCAAAAAAAAAAACATATGGATAAGTTAATTGGCTCCCCCTAAAATTGGCCCTAGACTACAGTACTTACATAATATAGACATATGGCAATGGTAGGGATTAGATTGTGAGCTCCTTTGAGGGACATTTAGTGACAAGATATATATATATATATATATATATATATATATATATACTGTACAGCGCTGCGTAATATGTCGGCGCTATATAAATACTAAATAATAATAAATAATAATAATAATGCAAGCTGTTATAGGAAACTAACATCCTCCAAGTGGTAGACAGGTCATGTGTATGCTCAGTGTGTATTTTATCCCATAAGTGGGGCTTGCACTCTTTTGCAGGTAAGCACTCATCTGTTTTTAAGTAGCGCTGTTCATTTCTTTGCTATGTTTTAATTTATTTCTGGTCAGCTGCTTCCACTTAACAGTTTTGCTTTTGGTGTATATGCAGAGCCTCTGTTTGGGTTCAAGGTGCGTTTGTAGTTTCTGGGGGGGCTCAGCGCATCTCTGAGCAGAGGCCATTCAGAGGCGACCTGGTGATGCGCTGATCCCACTTTTTTGCGCAATATTAATTAACATAATATATTAACATAGTAGCTAACTGAGTGGTGCTGATGTCTTGAGGTCAAGTTCTACAATATTAACATAAACCTTGGTTCTCTACTCAAAACACTAGCAGCTCAATCACCTTTTCACCATACTAACTCTAGAGTACATATCGCTAACTGTTACAGAAACAGTAAAGTTTAGGCTCCTCGGGGGCGGTGCTTATGTGAATGGTTTTATGCTTTCTGAATGCACTTGTGAGGAAACGCGGAAAAGCCGCCACAAGTGCTCAGAGTGAGGCGGCTGTTTTTGCGTCTAACATGGCGGCACAACACGAAGAAACCGCCGCATGTCGCATGGGCAGAGCGGTGGAGTCCGCGTTGGATGCAGCAGATTGCGCGCATAGCAATACTACTGACATTGTGGTTGGACGCGGGGAAGCCGCCGCTTGCTTGGAGAGCGGGTCGGCGGCCCCCGCGCCCGAATCAGCGGATACATTGCAAGACATGTCTGGTGTGGCTGGGACTGCTAGTCCACACAGGTTCAGGACGCGCGTGCGCACTGAGAGGCAGAGCTTATATGACAGCCAGAGAAGAGTCAGCTGACCAAGCGGGTCAGCTGACATTTTCACCACCTTCCATTGGTCTAGCACTTAGGGGTGGCGCTGGTGAGCGCTATAGTATATATACTGGGTGCTGGTCATTTCTCTGGCGTCTGGCGTTGCGATCACTACGTGGTAGCACTCAGACCTTGTCTGTATCTGTGTTCTAGCATAGTTTCCAAAGGTGTTGATGATCAAGGAACTCACACCTTAGCATTAGGAATATTAAACTGTATTATTTGTTATGACCTTCTGCCTGCCTGACTATTCCTCTGAACGCTGATTCTGTACCTTGCTATTTCTGATATCCTGTTGCCAAACTCTGCTCGTTCCTGGACTCTGTATTTGCCTCCTGATTCTGCACCTTGCTATTCTGATACTCCGTTGCCAAACCTTGCCTGTTTATTGGATTCCGTATCTGTCTCCTGAATTTGTATCTTATCTGTCTGTGTGTTAACGACCTGGCTTGCCCGACCTCGAGAACTGGCCTTACTGTTAGAGGCAGTTCCCAGACCTGTTAGTGACACCCTCTCACTGGTGTCACTCACGCTCTGTCCTTCCTACTCTCAGCCTAGCTCCTCTCCCGGGAGAATCTAGGCCATCGGAAGGAACATACTTCTGTGCAGTACTCAAAGTATACTGTTGCATCTAACACTCACTTGTTATCTCAGGTGTCCAGAGGTTAGTAGATATATCTGATTATCGGTGATACTGCAGATCACCAATAATCGGGTATATTCTGTATTCTCGGTGATACTGCAGTTCACCGGTAATCAGACCATCTCTGTGTTACACCGATTGTTACAGAACTGTGGAATAAATCAGGTCTATAAATTGATGTTAATGATCTCCCACTGTCCACCTTTGAGTTTTCAGACCCTGTCGTGTGACTTTGTCAATGGATCTGATAGATTCCAGATGAGTTTAATACTCCAGGTCCTGTAATATTATTATGGATGATTTCACTGACAAACATTAAAAAAAAAAAGTTTACTTTACATTCATTTCCACTTTTCCTTGTAAAATCTGGAACTTTTGAAAACACAGACTTGTTTTTCATTGATGGTGACTTTACATTATGTATCTCTCCATTAGTCACTGTTTGCTTTAAGCTTTCTTGTTACTTGTAAAGGTTTTACTTAACCACTAGCCATGATTATATGACAGTATATCTCGGCCCCCCCAGGAGTACTGTTCCCGTTCCAGGAGTGGAGATATACGGCTCTGCCCCCTCTATGCACACCGTGCTCGGACACATGCCCACGTGCACATGAGCCCGCAGTTGCAGCTAAGATGATGAATGGGAACAAACGTTCCCAAAGCCAGGGCCGGTTCTAGTTCCAATAGGGCCCCTGGGCAAAAAGTAACTTGGGGGCCCCACTGACCCTCTCTTAACTTTTGGAACTCCCCATCACTGATGAGCACCCCCCTTCCCCACACTTAATGGCCAGCTGTGCTCCCCAGTCTTAGGTGGTCTCCCCTCTAGTATAGCCAGAAGACTCCCATAGCCCCCCTTCCAGTATAGATGCCAGATATGCCCTCCAAAATTAGGTACCCTCACCCCTCCAGTATAGGTAGCTAGATGTGCCCCCCTCCCCAGTATAAATAGCTAAATGTGCTCCCCAATCCCCATGATTGGATACCCCCCAGTATATAGCCGTCCATGATTAGGTAGCCTCCCCTCCCTCCCAATACTGAAAGCTAGATGTAACCCCCTTCCCCAAGTTTAAATTGCTCCCCCTTCCCTATATGCAGTGCGGTGTGTGCAGTGCAGCTGAAGGACCGGGGTACAACTCACCTGTCAGCGTCGTAGAGTTCAGAAAATCTCCTCCTCACACTCTTCCCTCAGCAGTGCAGTACTGAAAGGCATCTCTAGAGGGCGGCAAAGAGGAGATGCTGGCCTATGTATTATAAAGAGAAGACTTTCTGAACTTCTCATCAATGCTGACTGGTGAGTGAACCCTCAGCCCTGCACACCGCTCTGCATATATGTGGGGAAGGGGGGCGGGGGGGGGGGGACACTCGGGGAGCCCCAGAAACCTTTCCCTGCCTGCCACTGCTGACTCACTGCCTGCCACTGCTGACAGCACTGATCATTCAATGTAAGCAAGTTAAAAAAACAAAAACAAAACAGTTTTACTTTCGTTTGGTGGTGTCTAGTGGCCACATTCATAATTACAGTCTTAGAAAAACATAACAAAAAAAAAAACAAAGAATAAAATGCCTTAGGGAGTTGCAGTCCCATTCATTAATGTCCCCGCTAATCGGCGGTAATGGTAGCGCGCACGGGAAGCAGGTGGCAGCCGCACGCTCCAATTGACTAATTTTTGCGGCCCTGGGACTTCAAATGAAGTTTCCCAGGTCGTGATTATACTGCACCTGGTGCAGCAAGTACTTAAGCTGAACATTTTTTTTTTATATTTAAAGACCATACAAATGCTATATTAAAGTCGGCTGAGGCAGCTGATAACGACTGCCTTTGCTGATAATCCGGTGTGTGTACAGCAGCCAGCCAGCGATGCACCAGATAGAACAATTCAGCCGAGTGACTGCCAGATAGCTTTGTTCTCCTCACTCACCCTGCCCACCATGTGACATCACACCTGAAACAATCAAGAAAAGAATGCCCATATGGGCAAATAAGCTGCATAATGAATAGTCACATGCCAGTAATCAGTGAAAAAATAGGTTGTAAGTTTATTAAAGAAAATCTGTACTCTAAAATTCTTACAATAAAAAGCATACCATTCTATCCATTATGTTCTCCTGGGCCCCTCTGAGCTGTTTCTTTCACTCCCTGATTGTAATTGCCAGTTTTAGGCAGTGTTTACAAACAAAAGACATGGCATGTGATAGGCTGAGGAAAGCTAAGTCTGTGACACACACAGAGCCGGCAGGGGGCCTAGAGAGAGAGTGTATAGCTTCTATCCTATCACAAGCAGAGGAGCACATTCCTGCCTGAGCCCGACAAAGCCGTCAGAGGAAAGAGGATTTGATTATATAACAAAGATAATACAGCCACTGTGCAACTAGGAAAGGCTGCAGTAACACAGACCACATTAGAACAGGCATAGGAACTTAAAGGATAGAATAAATAAGGTAGAAAATTTTGTTACAGAGTCTCTTTAAGAACTTGTCTAGTGACAAAAAAAGAAAAAAAAATATTTCTAACGATCTTTCCTTACACTTCCCTTTTTAGTCTCTCACTTCTTAGTCACTTACTTTAGTGTTTTTTCCTATTTACCTGCCCCCTTTTTAAGTCATACACACTGTGTACCCATCTGAGCGCATAGACTTATAGGTCCTATGCGCTGCCGTGATTGCATCGTGCTCCTGCGCATTAGCGGGTGATGCAATGCTCCGTGCACATCGCATTTTAGGATGACATCAGATACCATGGTTGCTGTATACCTAGTGCGGGGCCACGTACAACAATTACACCATGTGACTAGGGCAGGGCCTTTATAGGGTGAATCAGTGTTTTAGCCCATTAGCCTCCTTCAGAAGTAGTCAGGCTGTCTCTCAGCCTCTCTGGCAGTGCCATATTTGGGTAAGCCAGCTCCTCTTCACCCCTGCACTTTGACAGTAGCACCTTATCTTTATTACACTGTAACTTTATCACTCATTGCCATTTGTCTCATGACTTTTTAAAGAGCTGTCAGCCATACCATCTCAGAAAAAACACATATACAAGTAGATAAATACGTGCTCTACTTATAGAACATATGCATTGCACTGTCCACATTTTGATTTTAGTGATTTTTCTACAAAAAAATCCTTCTTAGCATTTCCTATTTTAACTGTGGCCATTTATTTATATTTCAATCCTGATGTCGTTTCCTCCCTTAGTCTCCTCTGCCTGATTTGCCCTCCCTTCACTACAGAAAGTGCATTGTCTCAGCATGAGAAATATTGGCCAGAGAGGAACAGAGGTGTGGGCAGAGGTGTAGCTATGGGTGGTCGGGGGAGGGAGACACAAATGTCCCTGTGCACAGAACTGTGAGGGAGCTCAGCATAGCCGCTGCTCCCCCACATGAGTTACAGGTGGCTCGCTGGCTGCTTAAAGTGCCCCTGCTTCTCTCCATCCCACTGCAGAGAAGTGAAAAAGCATTAACAGCAGCAGAAAAAGAGGCGCACATCTGGTTATCTAAAGGTGGGCACACCTGTCTATGTAAAGGTGGGCATATTTGGCTGTCTAAAGGGGGGCACATCTGACTATCTGAATTGGGGGGGGGGGGGGGGGGGGGAGTGATACGTCTAAACATTTGACTCCACCCATGACCACATTTTGATGCGTGGCCACACCAATTTGTCTAGAGGGGGCGGAAAACTCTTTGTCTCCCCCCACCCCCGTGCTGAAAACCCTAGCCACGCCTCTGGGTGTGGGAGGAGAAAACAGGAGTGAAAGAGGTTTCAGCCAATCAGGCTGCATTATTCAAGTCTGAGGGGAAGTACAGGAGCAAGAAAAAAAAAGGTCAACCCAACATGCCCTGCAACTTCCTTTTTGTGTACCAAATAACAGTCAGGTAAACTGGGGAATGATCATTTATCAACAAGATTGCCTGCTTAGCATCCTTATTACTTGTTTACCAGATAAGAATAAAGAATCGATTTTTTATTTTATTCCCAACAGCTGACAGTTACACTTAAACCCATTTTGCACAGGACACTTTTTGATCATTGTTGTTGGACATAATTTTACACTGTATTTTGTACCACTTTGTTGACACAACACAGTATTGGTTTTTATGTGGTTTTTTTTTTTTTTTACAGATTTATATTATATAAATCTATATCTATCTCTATCTCTCTATGTATAGTAATTATCACTGCTGCTGTCCCTCATTTTTTGTATACCCCTGACTGATTGTGATGCTATAATTATCAGGCATTGTTTGTAGAGAGTTCTGATAATGATCAGTACCGAGGGAGATTTAAATAGTTTTTAATTTGTTTTTATGTCAGTGGACAGAAACTTAAAACATTTTGGTTTTACTCATTATTGGCATGTGACGATTCGCCATGCAGCTTATTTACCCACGTGGGCATTCTTTTCTTGATTGTTGTGTGTGTTAATTGGCCCCAGTGGGTCATTGATAAGGGTTACACCCACATTGTGCTCTCTGATGTGTTAGACTGACATCACACCTGAACCGCTCCGTCAATGCTCCACCCCCGCATTGCAACAGAACACGTCGTTATCCTACAGGCTAATGATGCGTCTGTACAGTCTCGGCCCAGTGATGTCCCCCGAGGGATCGGACACCCAATCACGATTGGGCGACATACATCTTGCAAGATATGGGCCATTATTTTTTTTACTGATTGTTGAACCTCTTCTGGCTTTCCAGAACAATATTCTGACCTGTAAAGACCCAGGCTATACATAAACAGTACAATGTTTTTATAAAGTGGTCACACATCCCAGATTATGAAAAAGGATTTACTATGCAGATGCAGTGAGTTTGGGCTAGTTAGATATATCTGGTCTGGTAACTGATGTACCCTCTGGACTTATTCTGAAAAACGACCTACCCATTCGTTGTTGGTGACCTGGAGAAAGGGGGGGGGGGGGGGGCTATGCCACGCAGGAGGATTTCTCAGGACCTGCTGGGCCGATTTGCATGATTTTTTTTGCAACGTGCAGCTAGCACTTTGCTAGCTGCGTGTGCATTCTGATCGCCGATGCTACCCGCTGATTAGCCACCGCCACTCGGGCCCCCCAACCCCCCCGAAACCCCATGCGCTGCCTGGCCAATCAGTGCCAGGCAGCGCTGAGGGGTAGATCGGGACTCCCAATGAAGCCACGACGTCGATGACGTCATGCCGCTCGTCGCCATGGCGAAGGGGGAAGCCCTCCAGGAAATCCCACTCTTTGAACGGGATTCCCTGATCGGAGATCGCCGGAGGCGATCGAAAAGGGCGCGGGGATGCCGCTGCACAGCGGCTATCATGTAGCAAGCCCAGGGCTCGCTACATGATTTAAAAAAAACCGCCAGGGGGGGAAGGGGGGGTTAATGAGTGGCTATTGTGATTTCCATGCAGTGTCTCTGTAGTGTTTTACACCATAGAGTGCTTGGTAGAGGAGTGCCACATGTAGCAACTCCCCTAGGTATCATGGCACAGAAAAAGTGTCAGGGCCGACACTACCATGAAGCAGGCTGAATCACGTGATTCAGAGCAGCAGACTTTAGGGAGCAGCATCAGCTGTACACTCAGATCTTCTTCAGTCTCCCCCTCTTCTCCACTCCTTCTGCCTGACTCAGAGCTTGCATGAAGTAAATCTGTGTGTGCTGACACGCCCCTCAAGTGTGTGTGTGTGTGTGTGTGTGTGTGTGTGTGTGTGTGTGTGTGTGTGTGTGTGTGTGTGCCCTGTGTAGTTGGCAAGCCCTGTTATCACGCCACTTGCCATGACTTCTTCCCTTACCTTGCAGTTCTTCTCCCAGAAAGATGGTGGCACAAGCTTGATTGGCATGTGAGTTTTTAGCACACGAGGAGAAGGCATGGCGTTGGCAGCATCCACTCCTAAAGTATGCAGTGCAAGGAGAAAGTTTTATCTGAAGTGGAAAGAAAGTTGTAAAGGATCATAGATATCATCAAGGCAGAAACATTACACCAGCACTTGAATCTATCCCTGCAGCGTATCACTAAAGGAAAGCTACTTCTGTATTCTCTCTAGTAACCATATGTGCCTTTATATCTGTTATTAGTTATGTGCAATCCTTATCAGCATATTTGGGAATTTCAGGGCAAGGTAAAGTCTCAAACCTAGTACACACGTACAAGGCATGGTGCCTGGTGAGGAAAGGGAGAGCAGACACTGTACAGACGTGCCGCTAACCTGCAGGTTAGCAAAGTGTTCTGTTGCTAAGTGGGGGGTGCAGACATCATGCTGGGGCGATTAGGGAGAACAATGCTCTCGGCCAGATCTATCCACCAGGCTGACTGCATCAGGTGGGTAGAGATGGCCCGAACGGTTCCAGGCAAACTTTTGGTGGTTCGCGCAAACTTTTGCGGAAGTTCGATTCGCCCCCATAGTGCGCCATTAGGGTCAACTTTGACCCTCTACATCACAGTCAGCAGGCACATTGTAGCCAATTAGGCTACACTCTCTCCTGGAGCCACTGCCCCCTTATAAAAGACAGGTAGCCCCGGGCTTTACACTCACTCGTGTGCCTGCATTACTGAGTGAAGGGACAGCTGCTGGCAAACTCTCATAGGGAAAGATTAGTTAGGCTCTTGTACGCTTGTTGGCTTGCTCCTGGCTGATTGTTATTGCTAAAATAGCCCCCCTCAACAGCTCTTTTGAGAGCTAATGTTCTAATTTTTTTTTTTTTGTGTTCCCCACTGACACTGCATTATACAGCCCTGTCTGTTGCAGCTGGACCTTGGTAATTGTTATTACTGTGCCAGCCAGGCCCTGCCTAACTATCTATACTGGGACACCTACCTATGCCTACCTAACTACTAGGGCACCTACTTACCTATGCGGGAACACCTATCTATACCTACCTACCTATACTAGGGCACCTACCTATGCCTACCTACCTATACTGGGTCTCCTACCTATGCCTACCTACCTATACTGGGACTCCTACCTATGCCTAGATAACTACTGGGGCACCTACCTATGCCTACCTACCTATACTGGGACTCCTACCTATGCCTAGATAACTACTGGGGCACCTACCTATGCCTACCTACCTATACTGGGACTCCTACCTATGCCTAGATAACTACTGGGGCACCTACCTATGCCTACCTACCTATACTGGGACTCCTACCTATGCCTAGATAACTACTGGGGCACCTACCTATGCCTACCTACCTATACTGGGACTCCTACCTATGCCTATCTAACTGCTGGGGCACCTACCTATGCCTATCTACCTATACTGGGACACCTACCTATGCCTGCCTACCTACCTATACTGGGTCTCCTACATATCTATACTGGGACTCCTACCTATGCCTAGGTAACTACTGGGGCACCTACCTATGCCTATCTTCTTATACTGGGTCTCCTACCTATGCCTAACTACTGGGACACCTACCTACCTATACTGGGACACCCACCTATGCCTAGCTAACTACTGGGGCACCTACCTATGCCAATCTACCTATATTGGGACACCTAACTATGCCTACCTACCTATACTGGGACTCCTACCTATGCCTTGCTAACTACTGAGGCACCTACCTATGCCTATCTTCCTATACTGGGTCTCCTACCTATGCCTACCTACCTATACTGGGACACCCACCTATGCCTAACTACTGGGGCACCTACCTATGCCTATCTTCCTATACTGGGTCTCCTACCTATGCCTAGCTAACTGCTGGGGCACCTACCTACCTATACTGGGGCACCTACCTATGCCTACCTACCTACAAGAAGATAATAAGGTCGTTGCTTCATTGTGGACAGACCAAATTTGATCAGCTGGACAGTCACTGTTGTTCTATCATTGAGCTACCACAGCCCGGCGACCATATGGGCTTGAACACCGCCACGGCCTACACTCTCGCCATGGTGCGCACCAGTCCAGCATTGCCGTCACTATGCAAACAGCTGTTTGCAGTGCGTTACACAGTGAGTTTGGTGTGTCAGTGTGAAGCAGAACTCTAATTACACTCCCTGATTGATGTATACACATGCAAGATGTTTGAAAGTACTTTAGTCTTGCAATTTAGCATTCAATGTGATTTCTGCCCTTAAAACGCTGCTTTGCGTCAAATCCAGATTTTTCCCCGGGACTTTTGGCTTCTATCCCACTCATCCATGCCCCCCTCCAGGTGTTAGACCCCTTGAAACATCTTTTCCATCACTTTTGTGGCCAGCATAAAATGTTTCTAGTTTTCAAAGTTCGCATTCCCATTGAAGTCTATTGTGGTTTGCAAAAGTTTGCGCGAACCGAACCTTTTGCGGCAGTTTGCGA